>NC_069503.1:146440948-146593448 GCF_027579735.1 Bombina bombina | reverse complement strand
AAGCAGCAAAGCAACCCCAAAACATCAGTGAACCTCAAACCATGTTTGACTGTAGGGACTGTATTCTTTTCTTTAAAAGTCTAATTTATTTTTCTGAAAACAGTAGAATGATGGGCTTTACCAAAAAACTGTAATTTTGTTTCATCTGTCCACAGTACATTCTCCAAAAAGGATTTTGGTTTCCTCAGGTAAGTTTTGGCAAACTCCAATCTGGCTTTTTTATGTTTCTGTGTCAGCAGTGAGGTCCTCCTGGGTCTACTACCATAGCGTCCCTTTTCATTCATATGGTGATGAATAGTACGAGCTGACACATTTGTACCCTGAGCCTGAAGGTCGGCTTGAATTTTTCTGAAAGTTGATTGAGTTTCTTTATCCACCAGTTGAACAATCCTTTGTTGCAATCTTTGATCAATTTTTCTCTTTCGTCCATGTCCAGAGAGATTAGCTACAGTGCCATGGACTGCAAACTTCTTGACAATGTTGCACACAGTGGACACAGGAACATTAAGATCTCTGGAGATGGACTTGTAACCTTGAGATTGCCCATGCTTTTCCACAATTTTTTTTCTCAAATCCTCAGACAATTGTTTGCTGCTCTTTCTCTTCTCCATGCTCAGTGTGGCACACAGAGACACACAACAGAAAGGTTGAGTAAATTTTTCACCATTTTAACTGGTTGCCGGTGTGATTTCTATATTGTCAGCACCTGTTAATTGATACAGATGAGTTTAATTACAAATTACAGGAGCATCACAAACTTGGAATGCAATTATTTCTTACAATTTTAAGAAGGTGCCAATAATTTTGTCCATTCCATTTTTGTAGTTTTGCGTGGAATGGGTCAGATTTGACTTTTTTCTCTCCATTTTTTTTTGTGTCATACCAATACAAACAAAAGCAATAAACATGAGACTGCCTCAACATTTGTGATTGCAACAATTTTCTGGGCGAAGTGGTGCATTATCTGACAGAAATGCAGGGGTGCCAATATTTTTGGCCTTGACTGTATATACAGTATATTTATATATATATATATATATATATATATATATATATATATATATATATATATATATATATATATATATATATATATATATATATATATATATACAGTAAAACACTTAAATACATATGTACACACACATAAACATTATTTATATATACATACATACATATATACACATATTTAGACATGTATATACATATATATATATATATATATATATATATATATATATATATATATATATATATATATACACACACATTATAGCTCTTTGCAGTCGAAAAAAACGTTTTCATATTTCATATGTCTTTTAACAATTATAATTTTTTAAAAGTATTTATGTGAATAATTTTTATCTCATAGTGTTTAGGCAACATTTACATTACATAATACAGCTTAGACATGTAAGCTTAATGTAGTTTTATATCATTTTTAATACTTTTGTATACATAGTACCTTCAGAAAGACAGTACAGTACTGTAAATGTAAAGGTAATATAGACTATTATTTTCATTTTAGAAAACAAAAAAGGTTAATGCAGAGATGACTGTGACTTACAGGCAGGGAAAAATAGTAATATTTAATCATTTTATTTTTTTTAAAAAATATTAATTAAAACGTCTGGATTTCAGAATATTTTTGGATTTTGCAATTCTGTGGATTTGTAACTGTTTTATAAGTTCAACCTCAGCAAGAAAAAAGATGTGTCTAAAAATGTATAATGTTGCTGGTATATTAAACATTTCAGTTTTCACTTTAGAATAAATCTGTTCTCATAAACTGGATGTTGGTATGTATGTCGTATGTCCCATGACCTTGAGATAACCCAGAGGTAAATGTCAACACCTCAAAACTGCAAAGATATCTACTCAGTCTGGGTCACTTTCTTTCCTTTGGGAATTTTAATTAATTTTTTCTCTTATTTCTTATACTAATATGGGTTCATAGGTAGAGAAGCAAGCCTCTGAATTGAGACAAGTCTAAAGAAATACCGGCGGGTTGATGATTTATGGCCAGATGATGGGAAAAAGATATCTTTACAGTATAGTTAATTAGATGCCTGTAGTATATCTACAATATTCATATTCATATTACCTGCAGAAAGACCGGTGTTGATTTAAAGAGTTCACTCCAGTACCCACCGAAGTTTGTTTCTTATTGATGAAAGCTTTGATTAGTTATGTTAAAACCCAGACAGGTCTTTTGGCTTTAAATTGTATGCACCTGCAGTCTTCCTCGAAAATGTTCCTTTTTCCAGACCTATTACCACTATATTAAAAATAATATCAACATAGATCCTTATGGTTTATTTTACATATTTCTAATAAAGCAAAAGCATTTATTTCCTTTATTACATAGTATGACTATGAGTTATTGGGAAAGTTATCAACAGAAAAGAGAAATATATTTATTTTCTTATCATCAATAATCCAAAAGAATTCTTTAATGAAAACCCGATAGCATAATATACTATATTCATATTTTGATATAATATTTGGTTGCTTTTTTTCTTGCAGTGTGAGCCAAAGTTTGTGGAAAATGATCCACATTGAGGGAAGTGGTTTTAATAAATTACATGTTGTTGTTTTTAAAATAAACCACAATGCAATATTATTGTGGTAAAACAAGAGTTTCCAAGTGGGAATAAACATTTGTTCTCAAACAAATTTGGTGTCCAGTGAGTTAGCTGGACTGAGTAAACTGTCTCTTAAAGAGTCCTGAAACATAACATTTTTCTTTCATGATTCAAATAGAGAATAACATTTTAAATAACGTTCCAATATAATTCCATTATCTTATTTGCTTAATTCTCTTGGTATTCCTTCTTGAAGAAGTAGCAATGCACTAATGAGAGGTAGCTGAATGCATTGGGTGAGCCAATAACATAAAGCTTATATGTGCAGCCATTAATCAGCAGCTTCAGTGCCTACCTAGATATCCCACCTGGGTGCTAAGATTGTTTAATGTTTTTTTTATTTTTTTGTTTTTTTAACAATTTTTTTTAACTTTATTTATTTTTTTCAGACCCCCAAGACTTACACTGTTGGAAAGATTAGGCGATTACCTTTCCAATGGTGGGTCTTGGGGGTCTGTAGCTGCTTAGATGGCTGAGATACAGGAATCTAAGCAGCATGCCCCTGCTCCTATACTTATTGTTAAGTATAAAAAAAGTTGCACGGTGACGTCATCACGTTATTATTGCGTGTGACATCACCACGCAAAACGGGAAGCCCCGGTGATGCCTGTCACTCTACAGGCATGATCGCCAGGGTAGGAGCGGGTGGGAGCCCCCAGATCTCCCTCAAGGTGGGAGAGTGCTAGTGACGGCTCTGAGCCATCATTAGCACCAGAGTGGGAAACTCTGTTATGGCTCAGAGCCATCATTAGCACTCAAAGGGTTAAAATCACATGCTCTATCTGAACCGTGAAATATTTTTTTTTGGCTTTCAGGTCCCTTTATAGGACTAAGGTCTCTGGTCGGCAAGATTATCTAACTGCCCACTAATTTTCTAAGTAGTCTTCTTAGTACTGTCAGGTCAAATAATGTCATAAAGGCAAGTTTTAGCTTGTGAACTGTTTATTTCATTATACAGGATTCTGGATAGACACATTTATTGTAAGATTTTGTGTAATTTCCCTCCATGCTGGTGTGGGTTTTGATTACCTGGCTCCTATTAGTGATTTAAACCAGGGATATAAAGCTCAATGTATCAGGGAGGCCACTGGGCAAGTTTTAACTTGAATTGAGTTAGTGCTCCGGAACTGGATATACTATGAACTAAGAGTGATATTTACCCAAGTAGTAGTGCATGGTGGGAGTTGTAGCCCACACTAGACATACACAGGTGTCTATATTTATCTTGTGAGTGCTAAGTGAAGTGATCGCTCTGGAACTGTGTAACAAAGTATAAAGTGACATTTATCCAAGCAGTGCATGGTGGGAGTCTACACAGGATGCCTGGCTTTATATTTATTTTGTGCCTATATAGAACATCAACTAGTTACAACTATAAGAACCCCCCAAAAAATGACAGGCCCAAATTAATGGTTTACCTATTAAACAAAGGAGGGCCAGATGAAACTATCTTGAGGGCCACATATGGCCCAGGTGCCAGTACTTTGAGACCACTGGTCTAAACCATGAAAGCTTCATTTTTACTTTGTTGTCCCTTTCATATTCCAATGTTCATTACATAACTGAATATGTTCTATTTATTCATAAATAAATATTTCTACATATATCTGATGGTGTTTTGGTCTGGTCTGAAAACAAGCAGCACTAATAAGTATGCGCCAGTATATAAGGATAAAGATATGCAGCTGCTAAGTTACAAATAGGATGGGTGTAAGCTAAAAAAACTCTCACCTATACAAATATGTAGCTATTGATATGGAAAGGAAGGGGTAAACAGCGCATACAATTTCTATACTAAAAGATATAACATGTAAATATAATATGGAACATGTAAGCAAAATAATTAGCTTAAAAATTAGAATAGTGAAAAAAAGTTCTTTAGATGAATCCAATAAGGTGACTTGGTGGAATAATATTCCCCTTACCAGAAGACACCTCAATCTTATGAAGTAAGTCGCCGCAACTAGAAGAGGGGGGTAGAATTCTAATGTATGTAGATAGAAGTCAGTGACATTTCAGCCACCTCTTGGAGTATGTAGTTATGCGTTCCTCTGTAATTCTCCTCCCACAGGTATATGTCCATATAAGAGAGAAGAGCTGATATAGTGTAATATTGCTTTTAATATACAAGTATAAACACACAGAATACAGTTTAACAACTCACATGAAGTATCCTCAAACAATATGAGGTATGATATACGCAAAAATAATCACAGAGGTGGTCCTCCAGAGTGAAATTCCAGGATGTGTATAAACGTATAAGAAAGTATACAGTTCAAAAACATCAGTCCAGCAATGTATAAAATAACATAAACAGAGCTCAGGTTTAAAAACCAGCAGAGTCCAGCAAGCTGCCGGCATAAAGTACAAGTAATGTAAAAACAATCCCTAACGCATTTCAAAGGCTCATTCATTAGATCCTTCTTCCTCAGAGGGGTATATTAAATAAGAACGGGAGTCTCTTTAAATAGAGAAAGTGGTGGCACACCCCCTCCATCCATTGGACCGCAAACCGATCACATGGTAAGTTACGTAAACAGAGTATATTGCACTCAGAGACTGCATCGGCTTAGAGATATGTGCGATGCTGAGTGCTACGTGACAGTCACATGGGTCTATACATAATTTGAGTCTCCAAGGTAACGCTGTTAAGCGTCTTGCTCTTGAAAGCCCAACTAAAAGCAGGTTTCACCTTTGTACAAGGTTAAATATAGCAGTTAGATAAAATATATAAAAGACTCGATAATAGTAACATATTAAAACTTACGTGCAAAAAATGTCTCTATAATGTACAAAATATTGCGGCACAGAAAATATACTGTATATATATATAAAAGTGCAAGTGCATGGTATATAAAATAATCACTTATAATGATATGTTAAATGACTTGACTGAGGTATATATGATGTGGGTGCTGTGTAATAGTCACAAGGGTACAGTGTTATTGTCAATCTCCAAGGTTACATTATAAAGCATTTTGCTCATATAAGCAAGCTAAATGCAAATATTCCCTTACAGTATATTCAAGTGTAACAGGTACACGCAATGTATAAGAGATCTAAAGTGCTTGAAGGAAATAGTATTAAACCTTATATGCGGAGAAAGAAACCACTATAGTTAACAAAAAATTGCAGCAAATACATATATAAGGTACAAATGCATGACATGTGAAATAATCACTTATGAACATAGATATGATGGTTCAAATAAGTGGGAACAGAATATTATAAGCACATGTGTAAACATCATAAATATATGTGAAGCCTATGCAGTTGCTAGAGAGATCCTAATAGGGTCCCAGGGAAGACCAAGCTGTATAAGAATTGGAGCATAGAATATTATAGTAAGAAGGCAGCTATATCTATGTCTTTATTTAAGCTCTTAGGAGCCATGGTACCCATTCTGTGTATCCACTGGGTTTCCATTCTCCTTAAATGTAGTTCCCTACTAATACCTCCAGGGGGATCTTTTATATGTTCCAATATTGTACCCTTTAAATTATTTGGGTCCATATTGTGGACAATTCTGAAATGATTTGAAACACTATGGCCTAGATTTAGAGTTGGGCGGTAGCCGTCAAAACCAGCGTTAGAGGCTCCTAACGCTGGTTTTTACCGCCCTCTGGTATTTGGAGCCAGTCATTAAAGGGTCTAACGCTCACTTTCCAGCTGCGACTTTTCCATACCGCAGATCCCCTTACGTCAATTGCGTATCCTATCTTTTCAATGGGATCTTTCTAACGCCGGTATTTAGAGTCTTGGCTGAAGTGAGTGTTAGAAATCTAACGACAAAACTCCAGCCGCAGAAAAAAAACAGGAGTTAAGAGCTTTCTGGGCTAACGCCGGTTCATAAAGCTCTTAACTACTGTGCTATAAAGTACACTAACACCCATAAACTACCTATGTACCCCTAAACCGAGGTCCCCCCACATCGCTGCCACTCTATTAAAAATTTTTAACCCCTAATCTGCCGACCGCACACCGCTGCCACCTACGTTATCCCTATGAACCCCTAATCTGCTGCCCCTAACACCGCCGACCCCTATATTATATTTATTAACCCCTAATCTGCCCCCCTCAACGTCGCCTCCACCTGCCTACACTTATTAACCCCTAATCTGCCGACCGGACCGCGCCGCTATTATAATAAAGTTATTAACCCCTAATCCGCCTCACTCCCGCCTCAATAACCCTATAATAAATAGTATTAACCCCTAATCTGCCCTCCCTAACATCGCCGACACCTAACTTCAAACATTAACCCCTAATCTGCCGACTGGAGCTCACCGCTATTCTAATAAATGTATTAACCCCTAAAGCTAAGTCTAACCCTAACCCTAACACCCCCCTAAGTTAAATATAATTTTTATCTAACGAAATAAATTAACTCTTATTAAATAACTTATTCCTATTTAAAGCTAAATACTTACCTGTAAAATAAACCCTAATATAGCTACAATATAAATTATAATTATATTGTAGCTATTTTAGGATTAATATTTATTTTACAGGCAACTTTGTAATTATTTTAACCAGGTACAATAGCTATTAAATAGTTAATAACTATTTAATAGTTACCTAGTTAAAATAATTACAAAATTACCTGTAAAATAAATCCTAACCTAAGTTACAATTAAACCTAACACTACACTATCAATACATTAATTAAATAAATTACCTACAATTATCTACAATTAAACCTAACACTACACTATCAATAAATTAATTAAATACAATACCTACAAATAACTACAATTAAATAAACTAACTAAAGTACAAAAAATAAAAAGAACTAAGTTACAAAAAATAAAAAAATATTTACAAACATTAGAAAAATATTACAACAATTTTAAACTAATTACACCTACTCTAAGCCCCCTAATAAAATAACAAAGCCCCCCAAAATAAAAAAAATGCCCTACCCTATTCTAAATTAAAAAAGTTCAAAGCTCTTTTACCTTACCAGCCCTGAAAAGGGCCATTTGCGGGGCATGCCCCAAAGAATTCAGCTCTTTTGCCTGTAAAAAAAACATACAATACCCCCCCAACATTACAACCCACCACCCACACACCCCTAATCTAACCCAAACCCCCCTTAAATAAACCTAACACTAAGCCCCTGAAGATCTCCCTACCTTGTCTTCACCTCACCGGGTTCAGCGATCGGTCCAGAAGAGGGTCCGAAGTCTTAATCCAAGCGGCGGCTGAAGAACTCCATCATCGGGCTGAAGTCGGAAGTCCATCATCGGGATGAAGTCTTCTATCAAGCCGCATCTTCAATCTTCTTTCTTCCGGAGCGGAGCGGAGCCATCTTCTTCCCAACCTCTTCAAGCGACGCCTACTAGCCGAATGACGGTTCCTTTAAATGACGTCATCCAAGATGGCGTCCCTCGAATTCCGATTGGCTGATAGGATTCTATCAGCCAATCGGAATTAAGGTAGGAATATTCTGATTGGCTGATGGAATCAGCCAATCAGATTCAAGTTCAATCCGATTGGCTGATCCAATCAGCCAATCAGATTGAGCTTGCATTCTATTGGCTGTTCCGATCAGCCAATAGAATGCGAGCTCAATCTGATTGGCTGATTGGATCAGCCAATCGGATTGAACTTGAATCTGATTGGCTGATTCCATCAGCCAATCAGAATATTCCTACCTTAATTCCGATTGGCTGATAGAATCCTATCAGCCAATCGGAATTCGAGGGACGCCATCTTGGATGACGTCATTTAAAGGAACCGTCATTCGGCGAGTAGGCGTCGGTTGAAGAGGTTGGATCCGCGTCGGTTGGGAAGAAGATGGCTCCGCTCCGCTCCAGAAGAAAGAAGATTGAAGATGCTGCTTGATAGAAGACTTCATCCCTATGATGGACTTCCGACTTCAGCCCGATGATGGAGTTCTTCAGCCGCCGCTTGGATCCAGACTTCAGCCCGAGGATGGACGTCACTCTTCAGCCCCCCGCTTGGGCTTGGATCAAGACATCGGAGGCTCTTCTGGACAGATCGGGACCCGGTGAGGTGAAGACAAGGTAGGGAGATCTTCAGGGGCTTAGTGTTAGGTTTATTTAAGGGGGGTTTGGGTTAGATTAGGGGTATGTGGGTGGTGGGTTGTAATGTTGGGGGGGGGTATTGTATGTGCTTTTTTTTACAGGCAAAAGAGCTGAATTATTTGGGGCATGCCCCACAAAAGGTCCTTTTAAGGGCTGGTAAGGTAAAAGAGCTTTGAACTTTTTTAATTTAGAATAGGGTAGGGCATTTTTTTATTTTGGGGGTCTTTGTTATTTTATTAGGGGGCTTAGAGTAGGTGTAATTAGTTTAAAACTGTTGTAATATTTTTCTAATGTTTGTAAATATTTTTTTATTTTTTGTAACTTAGTTCTTTTTTATTTTTTGTACTTTAGTTAGTTTATTTAATTGTAGTTATTTGTAGGTATTGTATTTAAATAATTTATTGATAGTGTAGTGTTAGGTTTAATTGTAGATAATTGTAGGTATTTTATTTAATTAATTTATTGATAGTGTAGTGTTAGGTTTAATTGTAACTTAGGTTAGGATTTATTTTACAGGTAATTTTGTAATTATTTTAACTAGGTAACTATTAAATAGTTATTAACTCTTTAATAGCTATTGTACCTGGTTAAAATAATTACAAAGTTGCCTGTAAAATAAATATTAATCCTAAAATAGCTACAATATAATTATAATTTATATTGTAGCTATATTAGGGTTTATTTTACAGGTAAGTATTTAGCTTTAAATAGGATTTATTTATTTAATAAGAGTTAATTTATTTAGTTAGATAAAAATTATATTTAACTTAGGGGGGTGTTAGGGTTAGGGTTAGAATTAGCTTTAGGGGTTAATACATTTATTAGAATAGCGGTGAGCTCCAGTCGGCAGATTAGGGGTTAATGTTTGAAGTTAGGTGTCGGCGATGTTAGGGAGGGCAGATTAGGGGTTAATACTATTTATTATAGGGTTATTGAGGCGGGAGTGAGGCGGATTAGGGGTTAATAACTTTATTATAATAGCGGCGCGGTCCGGTCGGCAGATTAGGGGTTAATAAGTGTAGGCAGGTGGAGGCGACGTTGTGGGGGGCAGATTAGGGGTTAATTAATATAATATAGGGGTCAGCGGTGTTAGGGGCAGCAGATTAGGGGTACATAGGGATAATGTATGTAGCGGCGGTTTACGGAGCGGCAGATTAGGGGTTAAAAAAATATGCAGGTGTCAGCGATAGCGGGGGCGGCAGAATAGGGGTTAATAAGTGTAAGGTTAGGGGTGTTTAGACTCGGGGTACATGTTAGAGTGTTAGGTGCAGACGTAGGAAGTTTCCCCATAGAAAACAATGGGGCTGCGTTAGGAGCTGAACGCGGCTTTTTTGCAGGTGTTAGGTTTTTTTTCAGCTCAAACTGCCCCATTGTTTTCTATGGGGGAATCGTGCACGAGCACGTTTTTTAAGCTGGCCGCGTCCGTAAGCACCGCTGGTATCGAGAGTTGCAGTGGCGTTAAATTATGCTCTACGCTCCCTTTTTGGAGCCTAACGCACTGAAAACCCAGCCATTCTGTGAACTCTAAATACCAGCGGTATTTAAAAGGTGCGGGGGAAAAAAAGCACGCGTAGCTAACGCACCCCTTTGGCCGCCAAACTCTAAATCTAGCCGTATGTTTTTTTAAACTTATTTCAATATTCCTAATGTGTTCTAGTAGGCATGTTTTATAGGATCTGATAGTTCAACCTATGTTAAGACTGTATACCTGAGCGCCAGCTAAAACCTTTTATGCCCAGGGCGGTGATACCTAGCTATCACTATCGTAAATCAGAGGATAAAATGAGAATTTACCCAGGCGCAAGACAAACGGAGGCTAAGGTTGATTAAAATAAATATATTTAATACCCAATAGTTACAATGTGGTTAAAACAATGATATACACTGCAGTGGATCCACGCATAAATATAAACAAAGTAGCATAAAAATAAATATAATATGGCATAAAAAATGGCATAAAACTTAAAACAAAATTGCATAAAAATTACAATTGGTAATATGATAGAATCTGTAACAATGTAAACTGACAAGTGCAGGTGCAAGTGCAAAACATTAAGAGATAATCGCAAAATATGCAAAAAAATGCAAAAAAATATCTCAAATAATAGTCCAAAATATAAGTCCAAAATCACAAAATATCAAAAAATGACAAAAAGTGTCCACAAATGATACGTGTCAATTAGTAGTGTTGATCCTGTGGGATGGTGTAGTGAAGAAACGACAAACAAAAAACAATGAAAGTGATATCCAAAAAAATGTAAATAAAATTGTGAGTGTGTCCAATGCTGATGCTGCTGGTGACTGCCCCTAGATATGGCGAAATCGACAGGGTGCTGGGCAAAAATATAAATACTGTGAGAGAAAACCAGTGAAAAAAAGATATAACAAATGTGTAGAACTATCAAAAAAGAATCCTCCAACTGAAATAAGGCTTACCAGTGCACTGGTAAGCCTTATTTCAGTTGGAGGATTCTTTTTTGATAGTTCTACACATTTGTTATATCTTTTTTTCACTGGTTTTCTCTCACAGTATTTATATTTTCGCCGAGTACAACCTATGTATTGTAATTTACATGAACACTCCAATAGATACACAATGTGATCTGTTCTACAATTAGTGAGATTATCCATCTCATAGTTTTTATTGTTGGTGGTTGAGAAAATGAATTTAGTCGGCTTATTTTTATTATAGTGGTATTTGCACGATTCTCAATTTAAACGGTTACACTTGAAGAAGCCTTTAGTATTGGCTTGAAGCCAATTTTTTGTTTTTCCTTTAGATGTTTCATTCACCAATTTTAGATTACTAGGGGCCAGCATGGATCTTATATTTTTTTCCTTTCTTGAAGATGAGTTGGGTTTTTTTTGTTGTAACTTCCTTCGAAAGATCATCCTTTTTCAATACATGCCAATGTTTGTTTATTTTTTTTAATATTACTAGCTCCCTCATTGAATGTGGTGATCATAGATGCCATGTTCTTTTTATTTTTCTTAGTAGTGCTAGGTATAAACATTTTCTTTCTATCCATTTTCTCAACTTTCAAGAAGGCCTTCCTAATATTAATTTCATTATAGCCTTTGTATATAAGTTTCACTTTGAGAATTTTAGATTCTTTAAGGAAATCCTCCTCTTTGGAGCAATTTCTCTTGATCATTTGAAATTGACCATATGGGATACTTTGTATCCAAGCTGGATCGTGGCCACTACGTGCATCTAGATAGCTATTGCTATCTGTGGGTTTCCTGTATATTCTGGTTTTGATATCATGATCCTCATGGTATAACCTAAGATCTAAAAATTCAATTTCATAGTTATCCATTTTCTCTGTGAAAGTTAAATTAAAATAATTTTTATTCACTTAAGATAGAAATTCGTTAAAAATGTTTGAGTCTTCACCTTCCCAAATTAGTATGATATCATCAATGAAGCGATGGAAGGTTTTAATATGTTCAAAAAAAGGATTATTGTTCCAAATAAAACTGTCTTCTCATAGTCCCATATATAGGTTGGCATAACAGGGGGCAAATTTTGACCCCATAGCCGTGCCCCCTATTTGTAAATAAAAGTCATTATTGAAGTTAAAATAGTTTTTTTCCAAAATAAATTGAATTGATTCTTTAATAAATTCTATTTTGAAATTACCTAAATTTGTCAATTTTCTAAGCCAATGTATAGCTGCTTCTATACCCTTTGAGTGGGCTATGTTTGTATAGAGTGAGCTAACATCAAGCGTCACCCATCAATAATTCTCTTTCCATTTGATTCCTGATAGTTTTTGGATCTGATGTATCTCTAATGTAGGATTTTAATTTTGGTACCAGGGGTTGCAAGTAAAAATCCACAAATTCAGACAATTTAGTTGTCAAAGATCCAATTCCTGAAATAATTGGTCTCGCAGGAGGGGTAGTCTGATCTTTGTGGATTTTAGGGAGGTGGTAAAACGTGGCCATTTTTGGTGTATTTTGAGTTAGGAAATGGAACTCATGTTCGTTCAAGATTCCATTATGTTTGGCAGTGTCTAATAAGTGAGTGTAGTCTATAAGATATAGTTTAGATGGATCTTCTTTCAACAATGTGTAAGTGTTTGTGTCACCCAGAAGTCTATTTGCTTCTTTGATGTAGTCTGCTCTATCTTGTAAGATGATACCACCTCCCTTATCTGCTTCTCTTAGAATGATGTTCCTGTCTTCCTCAATATTTTTCAGAATACTTTTTGCTTTTTTGTTAAGTTATCCTTTCTGATTTTATATTTCTCACACATTTCCAGGAGATCTTCTTGTACTAGTTTTTCAAATACGGGTATACAGTTCCCTTTAGACTGTGTTGGGAAGTATGTGGAGATTTAAACGTGGAATGGTTGTTAAAAACGACCGCTGTTATTTCACTACCTCTATGGGTAATTTCAAATGGGTTTTGTTCTGTGTGGTTATTCACAAATAGAGATTCTAAATTAATCAGACCAAATCATTGCCATCTAGTATACTGGGATTAATGTTGTTAAAGGCCCATAATACCCAAATGTTTAAACACTTGAAAGTGATGCAGCATAGCTGTAAAATGCTGATTAGAAAATATCACTTGAACATCTCTATGTAAAAAAGAAAGATATTTTACCTCAAAAGTTCCTCAGTAGCCGCCTCCCATTGTAAAGGATTTCTAAGCAGCATTTTAGTGTGTTTGTCCTGGGACATCTGAAGGGACTAGCATCGTGCACTCTCATATTATTTCACCAATCAGGTAAAGGAAGCTTACTATGAAATCTCATGAGAGTTAAGTCAAATCTCATGAGATCACAGTAAGAGTTCATGACCTCAGCACTGCTGATGCTGATTGGCTGCTGTTCATTTCTTCATTTTTTTAAATTGTTTTACCTGCAGCTGGGAGCAATTGAGTATAACTTTTTACACAGAACTTACTCTGCTGAGCTGAGGAGATTGTGAGGTAAAATATCTTCCTTTTTTACATAGAGATGCTCAGGTGATATTTTCCTGTCAGCTTTTTACAGTTATACTGCATCAGTTTCAAGTGATTTGGCATATGAGTATTATGTCCCTTTAAGTCCATCTATTCCTTCTTTTTTGATTTTTTGAAAGTGTCTATTAAGGGTTAATTTTCTTATGTATTTATGAAAATCAATAAAGATATCAAAAGAATTTGGTCCTTTTACTGGGGCAAAGGCTTATCCTTTGTTTAGAATATTCATTTCCTCTGATGTTAATATTTTTGATGAAAGATTGAATATTTTTACTTTTGAATCTTGTATTTAGCTCTACACCCTCTTCTTCTTCTTCCCCCCTTCTTCTTTTTTGTTGGTTGGACTTTTTTCTCCAATTGGGTGTGTGCATGGTTGGTGGTTCTTCCTGGTGATAAGACTGTGGATGTTCCCTTTAATAGTGTGTCTGATTCATGTAATAGTATTGTTGATTCTGTGGAACATGAGTTTGTTGTGGGTATGAATTGCAGACCTCTGTGTGGTTTTGTTCGGTGGTAATCTGTTCTGGTTTTGTTGGTTCTTGTAAGGCCATGCTTGATTGTATGCATGAGAATGGTTTATATAAGAAGAATTTTGTTGTGTGTGCCCTAAAAAATGTGCATTTGGTTTATTAGTTTTATGAATACTGTTGATCAAAGGATCAAGAGAAATTGCTCCAAAGAGCAGGATTTCCTTAAAGAATCTAACTTATATACAAAGGCTATAATGAAATAAATATTAGGAAAGCCTTCTTAAAAGTTGAGAAAATGGATAGAAAGAAAATGTTTATACTAGCACTACTAAGAAAAATAAAAAGAACATGCCATCTATGATCACCACATTCAATGAGGAAGCTAGTAAAATTAAAAAGAAATAAACAAACATTGGCATGTATTGAAAAAGGATAATCCTTTGAAGGAAGTTACAACAACAAAACCCCAACTCATCTTCAAGAAAGGAAAAAAATCTAAGATCCATGCTTTAGTAAGTTAAAATTGGTGAATGAAATATCTAAAGGAAAAACAAAAAATTGTCTTCAAGCCAATACTAAAGGCTTCTTCAAGAGTAACCGTTTAAATTGTGAATTGTGCAAATACCACTATAATAAAAATAAGCAGAATAAATTCATTTTCTCAACCTCCAACAATAAAAACTATGAGATGGATACTCTCACTAATTGTAGAACAGATCACGTTCATTAGGAATATTGAAATAGGTTTTAAAAAACATACACCTAGATTATGAGTTTTGCATTAGAGGCTATGCGGTGCTAACGAGCAGTTTTCCCTCACCGCTCACTTACCTACAGCGCTGGTATTACGAGTTTTCAGAAACCCATCGTTAAAAGACAAGAAGTGAGCGTTGAGCAAAATTTTGCTCATTACCGCACTCCAATACCAGCACTGCTTGAGTCAGCAGTGAGCTGGTGTAACGTGCTCGTGCACGATTTCCCCATAGGAATCAACGGGGAGAGCCGGCTGAAAATACTAAAGGCTTCTTCAAGAGTAACCGTTTAAATTGCGAATTGTGCAAATACCACTATAATAAAAATAAGCAGAATAAATTAATTTTCTCGACCTCCAACAATAAAAACTATGAGATGGATACTCTCACTAATTGTAGAACAGATCACGTTGTGTATCTATTGGAGTGTTCATGTAAATTACAATACATAGATCGTACTATCAGACCCTATAAACACGCCTACTAGAACACATTAGGAATATTGAAATAGGTTTCAAAAAACATACACCTAGATTACGAGTTTTGCGTTAGAGGCTATGCGGTGCTAACGAGCAGTTTTCCCTCACCGCTCACTTACCAACAGCGCTGGTATTACGAGTTTTCAGAAACCTGTCGTTAAAAGACAAGAAGTGAGCGTTGAGCAAAATTTTGCTCATTACCGCACTCCAATACCAGCGCTGCTTGAGTCAGCGGTGAGCTGGTGTAACGTGCTCGTGCAATGAGCAGTGTGATACATGCATGTAGAATATCCAGTACCGTGCATACATACGAAGAATATTCAGGAGATTATGGTAACTATATTTCTTAAGGTTAGTTAGGTTATTATAGGATCATACCAAACATCAATAGCTACCATAATATCTAATTTGTTGTCAACATCTGCCTGATTTACCCGCTAATGCAGGATAGAGTAGTTAAGCAATTTATAATATTTGCTTATGGAAATAATACAAGCCCTCATCTACCCAGAGGGATGGTATCCCGGTGGAGAGTCAAAGGGACGGAGTGTGTAACTGCAAATACTTATATCAAACCAAGATATTTAAATACAGTGGCCTCTAGTTATCAAGCCGTCAACCTCAAATAGACTGGAATTCCGCAGCGTATTTGTGGCAAGGCTGATTCGCCTAAGTTATCAAGCCCTACAAAAGTAGAATTTAGTGACGTAAGCTTCGATCCGCCGGACTCAGTCCGACACAGATCGATTCTTACGTCACTCCAGATGTTCTGCACACAAGTTCGGCACAATCTGACTACTTTTGCTAGTTATCAAAAAACTAGCAGGTACGCTCGGCACTTTTCTGGCCCAGCGTACCTGGTTTTCAATCCGCCTGGAGGCGGCGGATCCCAGAGGAATCAATGGGAGTCTGACTATAGCGAAAGTTCATGTTCGCTGCTGCCCAACATCCCATTGATTCCTATGGGAGCTGTCTACACCTAACACCCTAACATGTACCCCAAGTCTAAACACCCCTAATCTGTCCCCCCTACACCGCCGCAACTAAATAAATGTATTACCCCCTAAACCGCCACTCCCGGAGCCCACCGCGACTCTAATAAACTGATTAGCCCCTAAACCGCCGCTCCCGGACCCCGCCGCCACTATAATAAATATGTTAACCCCTAAACCGCCGCTCCCGGACCCCGCCAACACTATAATAAATATGTTAACCCCTAAACCGCCGCTCCCAGACCCCGTCGCCACCTACATAATACCTATTAACCCCTATCCTGCCCCCCCTACACTATAATAAATTTATTAAGCCCTATCCTGCCCCCCTACACCCCCGCCACTATAATAAATTTATTAACCCCTATCCTGCCCCCCTACACCGCCGCAACTATAATAAAATTATTAACCCCTAAACCTAAGTCTAACCCTAACACCCCCCTAACTTAAATATTAATTAAATACATCTAAATATTATAACTCTTATTAACTAAATTAATCCTATTTAAAAATAAATACTTACCTGTAAAATAAACGCTAATATAGCTACAATATAAATAATAATTATATTGTATCTATTTTAGGATTCATTTTAATTTTACAGGCAAATTTCAATTTATTTTAACTAGGTACAATAGCTATTAAATAGTTAATAACTATTTAATAGCTACCTAGTTAAAATAAAGAGAAATTTAATTGTAAAATAAAAACTAACCTAAATTACAATTACACCTAACACTACACTATCATTAAATCAATTATTCCTATTTAAAACTAAATACTTACCTGTAAAATAAACCCTAAGATAGCTACAATGTAATTAATAATTACATTGTAGCTATTTTAGGATTTATATTTATTTTACAGGTAACTTTGTATTTATTTTAGCTAGTCAGAATAGTTATTTAATAGTTATTAACTATTTAATAACTACCTAGCTAAAAGAAATACAAAATTACCTGTAAAATAAATCCTAACCTAAGTTACAATTAAACCATTAAACACTACACTATCATTAAATTAATTAAATAAATTACCTACAAATAACTACAATTAAATACAATTAAATAAACTAACTAAAGTACAAAAAAAAAAGTTAAAAAAAATAAAAAAAATAAGTTACAAACATTTAAAAATATTACAACAATTTTAAGCTACTTACACCTAATCTAAGCCCCCTAATAAAATAACAAAGCCCCCCAAAATAAAAAAAATGCCCTACCCTATTCTACATTAAAAAGTTAACAGCTCTATTACCTTACCAGCCCTTAAAAGGGCCTTTTGCAGAGCATGCCCCAAAGAATTCAGCTCTTTTGCCTGTAAAAAAAAAAAAAAACCCAAAATTAAAACCCATTACCCACATACCCCTAATCTAACCCAAACTCCCCTTAAATAAGCCTAACACTACCACCCTGAAGATCATCCTACCTTTAGCCTTCTTCAGCCAGCCGACCACCGATGGAACAGAAGAAGACATCCTGAGCGGCAGAAGTCATCATCCAAGGGGCGCTGAAGAAGTCTTCCATCCGATTGAAGTCATCATCCAAGGTTAGAATCCTATCAGCCAATCAGAATTCGAGGGACGCCATCTTGGATGACGTCACTTAAAGGAACCGTCATTCGTCGTTCAGTCGTCGGTGGAAGAAGATGGCTCCGCATCGGCTCGTCTGAAGATGGCTCCGCTCCGGATGGATGAAGATTGAAGACGCTGCCTGGATGGTGACTTCAATCGGATGGAAGACTTCTTCAGCGCCCCTTGGATGATGACTTCAATCGGATGGAAGACTTCTTCAGCGCCCCTTGGATGATGACTTCAATCGGATGGAAGACTTCTTCAGTGCCCCTTGGATGATGACTTCTGCCGCTCCGGATGTCTTCTTCTGTAACATCGGTGGCCGGCTGGCTGAAGACGGCTAAAGGTAGGATGATCTTCAGGGGGGTAGTGTTAGGTTTATTTAAGGGGGGTTTGGGTTAGATTAGGGGTATGGGGGGGTTGTATTTTTTTTACAGGCAAAAGAGCTGAATTCTTTGGGGCATACCCCGCAAAAGGCCCTTTTTAGGGCTGGTAAGGTAATATTTTGGGGGGCTTTGTTACTTTATTAGGGGGCTTAGATTAGGTGTAAGTAGCTTAAAATTGTTGTAATATTATTTTAAATGTTTGTAACTTATTTTTTTTATTTTTTGTAACTTATTTTTTTTTATTTTTTGTACTTTAGTTAGTTTATTTAATTGTATTTAATTGTAGTTACTTGTAGGTAATTTATTTAATTAATTTAATGATAGTGTAGTGTTAGGTTTAATTGTAACTTAGGTTAGGATTTATTTTACAGGTAATTTTGTATTTCTTTTAGCTAGGTAGTTATTAAATAGTTAATAACTATTTAATAACTATTCTAACTAGCTAAAATAAATACAAAGTTACCTGTAAAATAAATATAAATCCTAAAATAGCTACAATGTAATTATTAATTACATTGTAGCTATCTAAGACCTAGATTTGGAGTTTGGCGGTAGCCGTGAAAACCAGCGTTAGAGGCTCCTAACGCTGGTTTTAGGCTACCGCCGGTATTTAGAGTCACTCAAAATAGGATCTAACGCTCACTTTTCAGCCGCGACTTTTCCATACCGCAGATCCCCTTACGTCAATTGTGTATCCTATCTTTTCAATGGGATCTTCCTAACTCCGGTATTTAGAGTCAGATTGAGCTCGCATTCTATTGGCTGATCGGAACAGCCAATAGAATGCAAGCTCAATCTGATTGGCTGATTGGATCAGCCAATCGGATTGAACTTGATTCTGATTGGCTGATTCCATCAGCCAATCAGAATATTCCTACCTTAATTCCGATTGGCTGATAGAATCCTATCAGCCAATCGGAATTCGAGGGACGCCATCTTGGATGACGTCATTTAAAGGAACTGTCATTCGTCGTTCAGTCGTCGGCCAGGATGGATGTTCCGCGGTGGAGGTCTTCAGGATGCTGCCGCTTCGCTCCGGATGGATGCCGCTTGGATGAAGACTTCAATCGGATGTAAGAACTCTTCTGCCCCGCTTGGATGAAGACTTCAGCCGGATCATGGACCTCTTCAGCCCCCCGCTTGGGCTTGGATCAGGACATCGGAGGAGCTCTTCTGGACCGATCGGTGAACCTGGTATGGTGAAGACAAGGTACAGGGGGAATTGAGGGCCCTGTTCCCATGGGAACTTACAATCTAGATATGTATTAACCCCTAAACCTAAGTCTAACCCTAACCCCCCTAACTTAAATATAATTACAATAAATCTAAATAAAATTACTACAATTAACTAAATAATTCCTATTTAAAACTAAATACTTACCTGATACAATCACTGACTTGCAATCGTATGATAGCTGGTTACCAGCTTATAGTAGCTTTATTACTGATTGCGTATTCACATATATATATCCCTGTTGGGTATTAATAGCCGGGTATCAAAAGCAGCTGTCATAATATGGAATCTAATGGATAGATACTCTTAACTTAAAATAAACCCTAAACTAGCTACAATATAACTAATAGTTACATTGTATCTAGCTTAGGGTTTATTTTTATTTTACAGGCAAGTTTGTATTTATTTTAACTAGGTAGAATAGTTATTAAATAGTTATTAACTATTTAATAACTACCTAGTTAAAATAAAGACAAATTTACCTGTAAAATAAAACCTAACCTAAGTTACACTAACACCTAACACTACACTATAATTAAATAAATTAACTAAATTAAATACAATTAATTACAATTAAATAAAATTATCTAAAGTATGAAAAACAAACAAACACTAAATTACAGAAAATAATAAAGAAATTACAAGATTTTTAAACTAATTACACCTACTCTAATCCCCCTAACAAAATAAAAAAGCCCCCCAAAAATAAAAAAAAACACTACCCTACACTAAATTACAAATTTCCCTTAAAAGGACCTTTTGCGGGGCATTGCCCCAAAGTAATCAGCTCTTTTACCTGTAAAAAAAGTACAAATACCCCCCAACATTAAAACCCACCACCCACACAACCAACCCTACTCTAAAACCCACCCAATCCCCCCTTAAAAAAACTAACACTAACCCCCTGAAGATCACCTTACCGGGAGATGTCTTCACCCAACCGGGCCGAAGTCCTCAACAAAGCCGGGAAAAGTCTTCATCCAACTGGGCGAAGTGGTCCTCCAGACGGGCAGAAGTCTTTATTCAGACTGCATCTTCTATCTTCATCCATCCGGCGCGGAGCGGGTCCATCTTCAAGACATCCGACGCAGAGCATCCTCTTCTTTCCACGGCCGACGACTGAATGAAGGTTCCTTTAAATGATGTCATCCAAGATGGCGTCCCTTCAATACCGATTGGCTGATAGAATTCTATCAGCCAATCGGAATTAAGGTAGAAAAAATCCTATTGGTTGATCCAATCAGCCAATAGGATTGAGCTGGCATTCTATTGGCTGTTCCAATCATTGCATCAGCCAATAGGATTTTTTCTACCTTAATTCCGATTGGCTTTATTTTAGCTAGGTAGTTATTAAATAGTTAATAACTATATAATAACTATTGTACCTAGTTAAAATAAATACAAAGTTGGCTGTAAAATAAAAATAAACCCTAAGCTAGCTACAATGTATATTGTAGCTAGCTTAGGGTTTATTTTATAGGTAAGTATTTAGTTTTAAATAGGAATTATTTAGTTAATTGTAGTAATTTTATTTAGTTTATTTAAATTATATTTAAGTTAGGGGGGTTAGGGTTAGACTTAGGTTTAGGGGTTAATAACTTTATTATAGTGGTGGCAACGTTGTGGGTAGCAGATTAGGGGTTAATAAATGTAGTTAGGTTGCGGCGACATTGGGGGCGGTAGATTAGGGGTTAATAAATATAATGTAGGGTTCGGCGATGTTGGGGCAGCAGATTAGGGGTTCAAAACTATAATGTAGATGGCGGCGGTGTCTGGAGCGGCAGATTAGGGGTTACTGATATAATGTAGGTGTCGGCGATGTTGGGGGCGGCAGATTAGGGGTTAATAAGTGTAAGATTAGGGGTGTTTAGACTCGGGGTTCATGTTAGGGTGTTAGGTGTAGACATAACTTTTATTTCACCATAGGAATTAATGGGGCTGCGTTAGGAGCTTTACGCTGCTTTTTTGCAGGTGTTAGGTATTTTTCAGCCGGCTCTCCCCCATTGATTCCTATGAGGAAATCGTGCACAAGCACGTTTAGCCAGCTCACCGCTAATGTAAGCAGCGCTAGTATTGAGGTGAGATGTGGAGCAAAATTTTGCTCTTCGCTCACTTTTTTGCGGTTAACGCCGGGTTTCTAAAAACCTGTAATACCAGCGCTGTCTGTAAGTGAGCAGTGAGCATTAACTGCTCATTAGCACCGCACAGCTTCTAACGCAAAACTCGTAATCTAGGCGATAGTTACCATTATCTCCTGAATATTCTTCGTATGTATGAACGGTACAGGATTTTCTACGTGCATGTATCACACTGGTCATTCTATCAATAGTAGTGTATAATACGAATATTCATTACTTCAATACTGCTGCATATTATAGCACCAATGATCTAATTGTATTATTGTCTGTATCATTTATATGGTTATAAACTGATTATAAAAATCGATTTATGATTTTACACTTTAACAGCCAATTAATAAGGCATATCTATCCATTAGATTCCATATTGTGACAGCTGTTTTTGATACCTGGCTATTACTACCCAACAGGGATATATATATGTGAATAAGCAATCAGTAATAAAGATACTATAAGCTGGTAACTAGCTATCATATGATTGCAAGTCATTGATTGTTTGTTTTCACCAATCACACTGATACAATTACTCCAATTTGTAAGTAGCAGCAATACATTTACCCACTTTCATGGTCCACACTCCGGACTATTATCGAAACCCTCCCTAGTCATTTATTTTATTTGCACATCCCAGTATTTTAATTCTTTTAGTTTTATGCGTTTTTCTAATAAAAGTTATATTTTAAACTGATCATTAGCGACTCATCTTCTTGGTCCCACTGAATCCATATACAATTAAGAATTGAACATGTGGCTGCAGTGAGTGCTTTATGTGTATTCTAGAATGGTCTCTTGCATTTTTCTATTCATTTAGTATACCCAATACACAGCATCTCCCACCCTGTGATTTGAGGTAGTGCCATTGGAACCCCTTTTTCTTCTGGCTTTATAATGTAACCTAGGAGATTGACAATAACACTGGACCCTTGTGACTATTACACAGCACCCACATCATATATACCTCAGTCAAGTCATTTAACATATCCTTATAAGTGATTATTTTATATACCATGCACTTGCACTTTTATATATATGTTTTCTGTGCCACAATATTTTGTACATTATAGAGACATTTTTTGCATGTAAGTTTTAATATGTTACTATTATCGAGTCTTTTATATATTTTATCTAACTGCTATATTTAAACGTGTACAAAGGTGAAACCCGCTTTTAGTTGGGCTTTCAAGAGCAAGACGCTTAACAGTGTTACCTTGGAGACTCAAATTATGTATAGACCCATGTGACTGTCACGTAGCACTCAGCATCGCACATATCTCTAAACCAATGCAGTCTCTGAGTGCAATATACTCTGTTTACGTAACTTACCATGTGATCGGTCTCCTGGTTTTTAAACCTGAGCTCTGTTTATGTTATTTGATACACTGTTGGACTGACGTTTTTGAACTGTATACTTTCGTATACGTTTATACACATCTTGGAACTTTACTCTGGAGGACCACCTCTGTGATTATTTTTGCGTATATCATACATCATATTGTTTGAGGATACTTCATGTGAGTTGATAAACTGTATGCTGTGTGTTTATATTTGTATATTAAAAGCAATATTACACTATATTAGCTCTTCTCTCTTATATGGACATATACCTGTGGGAGGAGAATTACAGAGGAACGCATAACTACATACTCCAAGAGGTGGCTGAAATGTCACTGACTTCTATCTACATACATTGGAATTCTACCCCCCTCTTCTAGTTGCAGCGACTTACCTCATTAGATTGAGGTATCTTCTGGTAAGGGGAATATTATTCCACCAAGTCACCTTATTGGATTCATCTTTTTATAAAGAACTTTTTTCACTATTCTAATTTTTAAACAAATTATTTTATATATATTATATATATATATTATATTTACATGCTATATGTTTTAGTATAGAAATTGTATGCACTGTTTACCCCTTCCTTTATATATATATATATATATATATATATATATATATATATATATATATATATATATATATATATATACACAGTGGGGCAAAAAAGTATTTAGTCAGCCACCAATTGTGCAAGTTCTCCCACTTAAGAAGATGAGAGAGGCCTGTAATTTTCATCATAGGTATACCTCAACTATGAGAGACAAAATGAGGAAACAAATCCAGACAATCACATTGTCTGATTTGGGAAGAATTTATTTGCATATTATGGTGGAAATTAAGTATTTTGTCAACTACAAACAAGCAAGATTTCTGGCTCTCACAGATCTGTATCTTCTTCTTTAAGAGGCTCCTCTGTCCTCCACTCATTACCTGTATTAATGGCACCTGTTTGAACTTGTTATCAGTATTAAAGACAACTGTCCACAACCTCAAACAGTCATACTCCAAACTCCACTATGGTGAAGACCAAAGAGCTGTTGAAGGACACCAGAAACAAAATTGTAGACTTGCACAAGGCTGGGAAGACTGAATCTGCAATAGGCAAGCAGCTTGGTGTGAAGAAATTAACTGTGGGAGCAATAATTAGAAAATGGAAGACATACAAGACCACTGATAATCTCCCTCGATCTGGGGCTCCACGCAAGATCTCACCCCGTGGGGTCAAATTGATTACAAGAACGGTGAGCAAAACATCCCAGAACCACATTGGGGGACCTAGTGAATGACCTGCAGAGAACTGGGACCAACGTAACAAAGGCTACCATCAGTAACACACTACGCCGCCAGGGACTCAGATCCTGCAGTGCCAGACGTGTCCCCCTGCTTAAGCCAGTACATGTCCGGGCCCGTCTGAAGTATGCTAGAGAGCATTTGGATGATCCAGAAGTGGATTGGGAGAATGTCATATGGTCAGATGAAACCAAAGTAGAACTGTTTGGTAGAAACACAACTCGTCGTGTTTGGAGGAGAGAGAATGCTGAGTTGCAACCAAAGAACACCATACCTACTGTGAAGCATGGGGGTGGCAACATCATGCTTTGGGGCTGTTTCTCTGGAAAGGGAACAGGACGACTAATCCGTGTACATGAAATAATGAATGGGGCCATGTATCGTGAGATTTTGAGTGCAAACCTCCTTCCATCAGCAAGGGCATGGAAGATGAAACGTGGCTGGGCCTTTCAGCATGACAATGATCCCAAACACACCGCCCGGGCAACGAAGGAGTGGCTTCGTAAGAAGCATTTCAAGGTCCTGGAGGGGCCTAGCCAGTCTCCAGATCTCAACCCCATAGTAAACCTTTGGAGGGAGTTGAAAGTCCGTGTTGCCCAGCGACAGCCCCAAAACATCACTGCTCTAGAGGAGATCTGCATGCAGGAATGGGCCAACATACCAGCAACAGTGTGTGACAACCTTGTGAAGACTTACAGAAAAAGTTTGACCTCTGTCATTGCCAACAAACGATATATAACAAATTATTGAGATGAACTTTTGATAATGACCAAATACTTATTTTCCACCATAATTTGAAAATAAATTATTTTCAAATCAGACAATGTGATTGTCTGGATTTGTTTCCACATTTTGTCTCTCATAGTTGACGTATACCTATGATGAAAATTACAGGCCTCTCTCATCTTCTTAAGTGGGAGAACTTGCACAATTGGTGGCTGACTAAATTCTTTTTTGCCCCACTGTATATATATATATATATATACACATACATATACATCATTAGACATATATATGTATGTATCTCAATGTTAAAGCCCTTTACCTGCCTTTTTTTTCTAACACCTAAAATCTCATATGTTTGAGCTCTTATAACTTTTTTGTTTTATTTTTTTTAGGGGATACTTTTTATCAGGTAGGGTTATGACTGTTAGGTACCTGGTAATGTATTTTGATGTGTTTTGTGCAACTTTTTAGCTTCACAAAACAGTTAACCAGCGATCTGAAGTTGCATAATGATTCTAGCATAAAATTGTGAATGCACTCACACGATCGCATTTATGCTCAACTTGTAAAATGAGCAGTACACCCGAAGAGGGCAAACCCTCGCAATAAACCCCATAACTCTCTACTTGCAATCTAGTCCTTAGTGTTTAATGTCCCTTTAAAGTTAAACAGATTCCACACAAGAGCATGATAGACCTCATATGACAGCAATTGTTTCTTATAAAAATATCAAAAAAAGAAAGAAAAAAAAAAAGATTATTAGCCAGAATATGTTCTCTATATTTTCCACCTGTGACTGTCAAACACCCAGGTGTCCATGGTCCCTCCTGATACAATTATAGAGCCAGCTCATATTCAACTTATTTTCTAATTCAAACACTAGCTATTTACTAAGGCCTAGATTTAGAGTTCTGCGGTAGCCGTGAAAACCAGCGTTAGAGGCTCCTAACGCTGGTTTTGGCCGCCCGCTGGTATTTGGAGTCAGTGATTAAAGGGTCTAACGCTCACTTTACAGCCGCGACTTTTCCATACCGCAGATCCCCCTACGCCATTTGCGTATCCTATCTTTTCAATGGGATCTTCCTAACGCCGGTATTTAGAGTCGTTTCTGAAGTGAGCGTTAGAGCTCTAACGACAAAACTCCAGCCGCCTGAAAAAAGCAGGAGTTAAGAGCTTTCTGGGCTAACGCCGGTTCATAAAGCTCTTAACTACTGTACCCTAAAGTACACTAACACCCATAAACTACCTATGTACCCCTAAACCGAGCTCCCCCCACATCGCCGCCACTCGATTAAAATATTTTAACCCCTAATCTGCCGACCGCCACCTACGTTATACTTATGTACCCCTAATCTGCTGCCCCTAACACCGCCGACCCCTATATTATATTTATTAACCCCTAACCTGCCCCCCACAACGTCGCCGCCAGCTACTTAAAATAATTAACCCCTAATCTTCCGACCGCAAAGCGCCGCCACCTACGTTATCCCTATGTACCCCTAATCTGCTGCCCCTAACACCGCCGACCCCTATATTATATTTATTAACCCCTAATCTGCCCCCCTCAACGTCGCCGACACCTGCCTACACTTATTAACCCCTAATCTGCCGAGCGGACCGCACCGCTACTATAATAAAGTTATTAACCCCTAACCCGCCTCACTAACCCTATCATAAATAGTATTAACCCCTAATCTGCCCTCCCTAACATCGCCGACACCTACCTTCAATTATTAACCCCTAATCTGACGACCGGAGCTCATCGCTACTATAATAAATGGATTAACCCCTAAAGCTAAGTCTAACCCTAACACTAACACCCCCCTAACTTAAATATAATTTACATCTAACGAAATAAATTAACTCTTATTAAATAAATGATTCCTATTTAAAGCTAAATACTTACCTGTAAAATAAATCCTAATATAGCTACAATATAAATTATAATTATATTATAGCTATTTTAGGATTAATATTTATTTTACAGGCAACTTTGTAATTATTTTAACCAGGTACAATAGCTATTAAATAGTTAAGAACTATTTAATAGTTACCTAGTTAAAATAATTACAAATTTACCTGTAAAATAAATCCTAACCTAAGATATAATTAAACCTAATACTACCCTATCAATAAATTAATTAAATAAACTACCTACAATTACCTACAATTAACCTAACACTACACTATCAATAAATTAATTAAACACAATTCCTACAAATAAATACAATTAAATAAACTAGCTAAAGTACAAAAAATAAAAAAGAACTAAGTTACAAAAAATAAAAAAATATTTACAAACATAAGAAAAATATTACAACAATTTTAAACTAATTACACCTACTCTAAGCCCCCTAATAAAATAACAAAGCCCCCCAAAATAAAAAATTCCCTACCCTATTCTAAATTACAAAAGTTACAAGCTCTTTTACCTTACCAGCCCTGAACAGGGCCCTTTGCGGGGCATGCCCCAAGAATTTCAGCTCTTTTGCCTGTAAAAAAAACATACAATACCCCCCCCCAACATTACAACCCACCACCCACATACCCCTAATCTAACCCAAACCCCCCTTAAATAAACCTAACACTAAGCCCCTGAAGATCTTCCTACCTTGTGTTCACCATCCTGGTTCACCGATCCGTCCTGAAGAGCTCCTCCGATGTCCTGATCCAAGCCCAAGCGGGGGGCTGAAGAGGTCCATGATCCGGTCAAAGTCTTCATCCAAGCGGGGCAGAAGAGGATCTTCCATCCGATTGAAGTCATCATCCAGGCGGCATCTTCTATGGTCTTCCATCCGGAGCGAAGCGGCAGGATCCTGAAGACCTCCAGCGCGGAACATCCATCCGGCCCGACGACTGAACGACGAATGACTATTCCTTTAAGGGACGTCATCCAAGATGGCGTCCCTCGAATTCCGATTGGCTGATAGGATTCTATCAGCCAATCGGAATTAAGGTAGGAATTTTCTTATTGGCTGATGGAATCAGCCAATCAGAATCAAGTTCAATCCGATTGGCTGATCCAATCAGCCAATCAGATTGAGCTCGCATTCTATTGGCTGATCGGAACAGCCAATAGAATGCGAGCTCAATCTGATTGGCTGATTGGATCAGCCAATCGGATTGAACTTGATTCTGATTGGCTGATTGCAACTTTGTTGCATTTGCGGTAAAAAAGCTCTACGCTCCTTTTTTGGAGCCTAACGCAGCATTTGTTTGAACTCTCGATACCAGAGTTTAATTTATGGTGCGGCCAGAAAAAAGCCCGCGGAGCGTTAACAGCCCTTCTACCGCAAAACTCCAAATCTAGGCCATAGACAGTAAATACCTTGTATTTACAATATTTATTTATTCCATATTGAACACATCTATCCACTGTCATTTTGTTTGCAAAACTTCCATTTCTTTGCAGTTTCTTATCTGATCATCTTTGGTGAGGCCAATTAGGGACAGATATGTGTCAGGGTTAGGTTTATGAAGTCTTCCATGAGAACTTACAAAACTTAAAAACGTAATATTCAGAGTTGGATTACAGAAGAAGGGCAAATTAAGTGAGTGTGTCTTGCAATGTTGTTTTATTATGCATAATTAAACATTTTACATTATAATCTATTTTATCCATCTCTTTAAATGTATTAAAATTGCTTAGAAAACAAATTTGAAAAAAATCACCCAAGGAGCATTTAAAATATACACAGCAAGCTCTATGGACTAGAATAGAGATGAGGCAGCCAATCGTAAACAATTTTCCAATGTCTTCATTTTCACATCTCACATTTATGATGAATCTCAACCAAAATATTTAGAATTTTAGCCACAACAAAAACATGTAATCTTCAAATCAACGCACTCACCACTTCTTTTATACACATCATTTTTATAAACTGATTGCAAACTTTGAAGACTTCGCCCCAAAATAGCCATGTTTTACCTAACTCAAAACAAAGACCATTTAAGGGCATGTTTTTTTTCTACATAAATATTTTATTGATTGATGTGGTGCTTTTAAATATGTCTGTTTCAAATGAAGCCTGTTTAAGGCTCCGCAATTTATTTCATATTTCTGAATAAATATTTCTTTTTATTCATATTTTAATCTCATCATTTTATATGCATATATATGAAAAATAATCAGCTAGTTGGTGGAATGATTTGAACTAAGATGATCAAAGACTCACATACTTTGGTGCTTATAAATTGAATTCCCAGACAAGTGATTGGGTTTGGCACAAATTGTAGAATGTGGCGTATACGTAACAATGGGAGGAAAGGCTATCATTAAGAGGGTGGAAGTTTAAAAGGAAAAAAGATCATCTATCCAAGCCACAGAAGTGTAGATTCTTGAATCTCCAGCTTTACACAAACTACCATTTTAATTTGTATAGTTTCCTTTAATGCAGCACATCTTATGAAATATTGGACATTTCTTCAGAAGTAAATTACTTTGATATAAAATATTTACTACAAAAGTGAGATAAATTTAATAAGTTTAAAGAACTATTTCTTCGCTTACATACAATAAATTACAAGCACAAGCAAAAAAAATTGTTTTGTTTCTTCTTTGTATGTTCATCATAATAAATATACAACATTTTAAACATAAACAAGTTTCAGTAGTAGCCATATATATATATATATATATATATATATATATATATATACACATACAATTCACAAAGGGCGTGCACTCACTGGAAAAATTTTAACGTGTTTTATTTTGTACAAGTATCAAACATGTGACGTTTCAGGGATCTCACCCCTTCGTCAGACAAAGTGAAAACAAACACAGATAACAATTTAACAGGTACATGTCTGTCACTAACATTCCTACTGTTCTAAAATAATAAAGAGCTAGCTAAGGTGATGAATAGGTAGTTTTGTGTATATTAACATATTGATAGATTTGTGTATTTTTTTATGATCAGACTCCACCTTGGCAAGATGGGATGATTATTCCCTGGTTAAGGTTCTTGTGTGCTTATATATAACACTTGTACTACCCAGGATTATTTAAGATTTGTTTTTTAAAGATTTGTTTTATGCATATTATATATTTCATTATGATGTTATATATCATGCAACATTTGATTTGTTGTTTGTGTGGGAGGCGGTTCTTCTTTGATGAGGGGGAGGGCACCTGCACCCGTTTAATTGTATGCTGTGTTTGTTCATTTTCACTTTGTCTGATAAAGGGGTGAGATCCCCAGCTTACACTCTACTGATATCATCAATGTGCGGAGCTTGGCAGCCATTTCAAAGTGTCCAGAAACAATATTTATTTTAAAATAATTTTTTTACCGTTCCTGCTGTATAATATAGAAAGGGTGCATGAGTTTATTTGCAGCTTAATCTAACGTAAGACTTTAAGATGACTAAGGTGCAGACTGTCCCTTTAACAATGATCATCACATTTATATAGAATATATAGGGATTTCATGGGAGTAAACTATATAACAATGGGGAAAATTCTCAGGTATGTTTTAATGTTTTAAACAATGCCCACTAGCTTAAAGGGACAGTTTGGCCAAAAAAAAGTCCCCCCTTTAAATTGTTCCAAATGATCTATTTTACCTGATGGAGTGTATTAAATTGTTTACAAATAGCTCCTTTACCCTTATTTTGGTATTTGAAATAGCTGATTTAGCCTGTGATATCCCCACCTATGCTGAAAGTTTTTGGAATTGAGTGCAAGCTGTGTTAACACAGTCAGCAGAAGAAATTACACTCCCAGTGGGGGGTAGAAGAGATAAATATAAAAATAATAATTTTCCATTGTTCTCTCTAAGTATTGGGGTTTGGATTTCAAACAGATATAAGATAAGGAAGTATGTGTGTGTATACAAAGTGATAACATAAGATGATATAACCTTAACCTGCCAGATCAACAGATTTCAATACGCAGTGGTTTCAACCCACAAAACCAGCAATTTAATATCAACAAATAAACCTGATAATGTGATTTCTCATATATTTCATACTCTGCAGCTGGTATAACAAGTCATTGGAAATACATTAAGGGAACTGCAATTTTACTGTTTACTGTCCCTTTAAGGGAATTTTCACACATCCTTTCAGTAAGGAGATGAGCAATATTAAGAAATATACTGCATTTACTATAAACTATTATTATTATTATATTTAATATTTACATAACACACCTTAACTAACCCTTCATGTGCACTAACCCGACACTGCATGAGAGCTACAGCACACAATGTTCTTTACATAGAAAACCAGTTATTTTTATATTTAAATATATATATATGATAATGTTAAAGTAAAATATATATCAAAACCTATATATCTATATAAACAGGTATAGGTATATAAAGATATTTATAGGAATATCAATTTAAAAACACAAAGAACATTTTCCTCTATATAAAAAAACATTGGAATCTTAAATATTTACAGTAAATATGGTCATGTATTTGACTTCAAAGTGCTATAAAATATGTATATATATTATAGACCGTTGCAATCAAATATCTGACCATATACCACATACCTTTGTACCTTTATAAACCCTTATAAATATTTATTATTAATATTTTTATGAATAATTTTATCATATATAGGCCCCTAGTTATCAAGCCGTCAACCTCAAATACGCTGGAATTCCGCAGCATATTTGTGGCGAGGCTGATTCTCCTTAGTTATCAAGCTCTAGACACCGGCAAAAGTAGAATTTAGACCCAGTCCGACACAGATCGATTCTTACGTCACTACAGATGTTCCGCACACAAGTTCGGCACAATCTGACTACTTTTGCTAGTTATCAAAAAACTAGCAGGTACGCTCGACACTTTTCCGGCCCAGCGTACCTGGAGGCGGCGGATCCCATAGGAATCAATGGGAGTCTGACCATAGCGAAAGTTCATGTTCGCTCCTGCCAGACATCCCATTGATTCCTATGGGAGCTGTCTACACCTAACACCCTAACATGTACCCCGAGTCTAAACACCCCTAATCTGTCCCCCCTACACCGCCGCAACTAAATAAATGTATTACCCCTAAACCGCCGCTCCCAGAGCCAACCACCACTCTGATAAACTGATTAACCCCTAAACTGTCGCTCACGGAGCCCACCGCCACTATAATAAATATGTTATCCCCTAAACCGCGGCTCCCAGACCCCGCCGCCACCTACATTATACCTAGTAACCCCTATCCTGCCCCCCCTATACCGCCGCCACCTATAATAAAGTTATTAACCCCTATCCTGCCGATCCCAGACCCCGCCGCAAATAAATAAATTGTTTAATCCCTAAACCGCCTCTCCCGGACCCCGCCGCCACCTATATTAAACTTATTAACCCCTAATCTGCCCCCCCTACACCGCCGCCACCTATAATAAATTTATTAACCCCTATCCTGCCCCCCCTACACCGCCGCCACTGTAATAAAATTATTAACCCCTAAACCTAAGTCTAACACTAACCCTAACACCCCCCTAAAATAAATATTAATTAAATAAATCTAAATAATATTTCTCTTATTAACTAAATGAATCCTATTTAAAACTAAATACTTACCTTTAAAATAAACCCTAATATAGCTACAATATAAATAATAATTATATTGTAGCTATTTTAGGATTTATTTTTATTTTACAGGCAACTTTCAATTTATTTTAACTAGGTAGAATAGCTATTAAATAGTTATTAACTATTTATTAGCTACCTAGTTAAAATAAAGAGAAATTAACCTGTAAAATAAAAACTAGCCTAAGTTACAATTACACCTAACACTACAGTATACTTTAATAAATTAATCCTATTTAAAACTAAATACTTACCTGTAAAATAAACCCTAAGCTACAATGTAATTAATAATTACATTGTAGCTATTTTAGGATTTATATTTATTTTACAGGTAACTTTGTATGTATTTTAGCTAGTTAGAATAGTTACCTTCAGGGGGGTAGTGTTAGGTTTATTTAAGGGGGATTTGGGTTAGATTAGGGGTATGCGGGTGGTGGGTTTTAATGTTGGGGGGGTTGTATTTTTATTTTACAGGCAAAAGAGCTGTTTTCTTTGGGGCATGCCCCGCAAAAGGCCCTTTTAAGGGCTGGTAAGGTAATAGAGCTGGTAACTTTTTAATGTAGAATAGGGTAGGGATTTTTTTATTTGGGGGGCTTTGTTATTTTATTAGGGGGCTTAGATTAGGTGTAAGTAGCTTTAAATTGTTGTAATATTTTTGGAATGTTTGTAACTTATTTTTTGTAACTTAGCTTTTTTTATTTTTTGTACTTTAGTTAGTTAGTTTATTTAATTGAATTTAATTGTAGTTATTTGTAGCTAATTTATTTAACTAATTTAATGATAGTGTAGTGTTAGGTTTAATTGTAACTTAGGTTAGGATTTATTTTACAGGTAATTTTGTATTTCTTTTAGCTAGGTAGTTATTAAATAGTTAATAACTATTTAATAACTATTCTAAATAGCTAAAATAAATACAAAGTTACCTGTAAAATAAATATAAATCCTGAAATAGCTACAATGCAATTATTAATTACATAGTAGCTATCTTAGGGTTTATTTTACAGGTAAGTATTTAGTTTTAAATAGGATTAATTTATTAAAGTATAGTGTAGTGTTAGGTGTAATTGTAACTTAGGCTAGTTTTTATTTTACAGGTTAATTTCTCTTTATTTTAACTAGGTAGCTATTACATAGTTAATAACTATTTAATAGCTATTCTACCTAGTTAAAATAAATTGAAAGTTGACAGTAAAATAAAAATAAATCCTAAGATAGCTACAATATAATTATTATTTATATTGTAGCTATATTAGGGTTTATTTTAAAGGTAAGTTTTTAGTTTTAAATAGGATTAATTTAGTTAATAAGATAAATATTATTTAGATTTATTTAATTAATATTTAAGTAAGGGGGTGTTAGGGTTAGTGTTAGACTTAGGTTTAGGGGGTAATAATTTTATTACAATTGGGCAGTTTAGGCGGGGCAGGATAGGGGTTAATAAATTTATTATAGGTGGCGACGGTGTAGGGGGCAGATTAGGGGTTAATAAGTTTAATATAGGTTGCTGTGGGGTCCGGGAGCGGCGGTTTAGGGGTTAAACTATTTATTTAGTTGCGGCGAGGTCCGGGATCCACAGGATAGGGGTTAATAACTTTATTATAGGTGGCAGCGGTATAGGGGGGGCAGGATAGGGGTTACTAGGTATAATGTAGGTGGCGGCGGGGTCCGGGAGCGGCGGTTTGGGGTTAATACATTTATAAGAGTTGTGGCGGGGTCTAGGAGCGGCGATTTAGGGGTTACTAACTTTATTTAGTTGCGGGGGACTCCGGGGTCGCCGGTATAGGGGTAGAACAGTGTAGTTTAGTGTGGGTGCTTAGTGACAGCTTGTCAATAAAGCTGTCAAAAAGCCGAAGAGCAGCGAGATCGGATGAGTGATAACTCTCACAGTCCGCTGCTCATCGCCCCGTACTTGGTGTGCGGCGTTTTGACAGATTTTTTGATAACTTAGGCGAAATTTTTCATGTCCGCGGCGGCAATGGGAGGCGAGCTTAGGCGGGCGTATTGGACCGGCGAAGGCAGGTAAAGTAGACACGTTGATAACTAGAGGCCATAGTGTTTATATGAGTGTAACTGTTTATTTGACTGTATTTATGTTCTGCTTGGTGCAACTTTTATTTTAGCCCTGACCCTTTATATCCTCTTCAGTTGCATAATCTGCACGCAAATTAACACGCCCGTGATATTGCTATATAAAGAGCACAATAAATTTAGCACGCCTCTTGTTATTTAGCACTATATGTTTTATAAACATGTTTTGAAAATATGCCTCCTTCACACTGCCAGATCCGCATTAACTGGCGATGTGATCTAATATTTAAAGGCAGCGAGCCTTTAGTTTGGATGGCACATTGCCACTTATCTATAGTGAGAGGTCAGGTCATCCCACTTTTTTATGACATTTTGCCTGACTTTATGAGACTTGCAAACCTGAAAATCCAGATCATAGTTTTAGAGTTCCTGTATCCTTAAAATACACTTTCTATCATTGTTTTTTTTTTTTTGTTTAAAGTCCCAGAATAGAGCATAAGATTTAGCGTTAGTCTAAAAGCTTATATATTGCAATGCTAAAGTGTCTCCTTTTTCCATTTTTATAATCTGTTCATAAAATATATATTTAGGAAGTAAAATAACAAGAAAAAAATACCCTGCAGTGATTGATGAATGTTTTACAAAATGTGTTTAAAACACTGAATACTGGTGACAGTTTTTTCATTCAAATAAACATTCAAATATTTTGAAGACAGTTTAGCAATAATATATATATATATTTTTACAGATATATATAGAAATATGTATTTACAATAAAAACAAAATTTATGCTTACCTGATAAATTATTTTTTTCCTGGCAAGGATAGTCCCCGATTCCATTCAATTACTGTTGGTAATTAAGCTCCTGGCCACCAGGAGGACTCAAAGACAACCCAGCAAAGCTTTAAGTATCCTCCCACTTCCCATAATCCCAAGTAATTCATCCGAGGGAAAAAGAAAGAGAAATACTAGGGGTATAAAGGTTCCTGAGGACTACATCAAATTAAATGTCACCTTAAAATAATAAAAATAATAGGTTATGGACTCTCCATGCCAGGAAAGAAAATAATCTATCAGGTAAGTATAAATTTTGTTTTCTTTCCAATGGCATGGAGAGTCCACAATTCCATTCAATTACTGTTGGGAAACCAATATCCAAGCCAGAGAGGATACAGAATGGACAGGGAGGGAGAATTAAAGGCACTCAGACCGAAACTGAAGGCACCACCACTTGAAGCACCTTTCTCCCAAAAGAAACCTCAGATGAGGCAAAAAGATCAAGATTTTGAAAAAAAATTAAAGGGCAAGCCAAGAATATAAAGAAGTTGTCTTACCGAACTGTTTCCTTAACAACTTGAGCTTAAAGGCCCGGGACTACAAAAGATCTGTCCAGTTGTCCATAAGTCAAAAGAAAGAAAGACAGCCCTCAGTCAAAAGAAAGAGTAGTCACAGAAATGTCTAAACTTCTTAGTAGATTGGATTCTAGAATAGAACCACATCCAGGGGGAAACCAAATTAAGACTCCAGGAAGGAGCAAGAGATTGAAAGGCAGGCCTGATTCATAACCAGGACCTGAACAAAGGCTTAACTTAGGAATGCTAACCATCCCCACAAGCACCCCCGGATGAGAAAACAGTAGCTACACCTGGCTTCAAATCCACTACCTTCTGCTTCAGGATCAGAGACAATAACCACTATGCCTCATACGCCTTATAGAGAACTATTGGACAACCCCTCTCCAAACCCTCTAGGGAAAAAGTGACCGTGTGTCTAATGGGTATCTCCAACTTCTAATAAATTCTCATAAAAATCACATTAGAATATCACATTAAAATATCCGATATTAAAAAAAGGCAATTGCCCTTGCGTAACCTTTTAAGTACATTGCCTTTTTTAATATCGGATATTTTAATGTGATATTCTAATGTGCTTTTTATGAGAATTTATTAGAAGTTTATATTGATCTTATATTTTTATATTGATCTTATCGTTATCTTATAATTCCACCCCCCTCTATCCGTTGGATTCCACCTTTAGCTTTTCGACCCTCCACCTGGAGGCTCTTTTAGCGCCCCCCCCACCCCGCACATATCGATACCTCTAGCGAAAAAGACCTTGTGCCAAGGAAAACCTAGAGACTAGACTAGAGAAGAGAGACAGGAGAACCAGACCTATTGATACTAAGTCCCTGGTGTAGTCGCCTGGACTAGAGACACAAAGTCCCTAACTGAAAAACTCTCTCTTAGAGAGGACTAATCATCAATCGCCATACGGCCCATTAGAGACTGATGAAGTAAAAAGACCTTGAGTATTTGGTCCTCCCTTACCGGAACCGCAGACCCAGATCTGGACTGCCAAACAGGAGAACATAGAACCACCAAGGTTTGCTCCTGCTTGATGCGGGTAATAACTCTGGCATAGAGGAGAGAAGCCATGAAGTCGAACTCCAGAACCCCACCTAAGGGGTAAATCAGAGAACACCTCAGCAAGAAGAGGCCCACATTCCTGGAAAAAAACATCTGTCTGATCAGACAATCTGCTTCCCAGTCAAATACTCTCAAATAAGTATGCTTAAAAGGGACAATCGAAGAACTCTGCCCACTGAAGGATGCAAGAGACTCCCCTCATTGTCAGTCCTATCCTCTAGAAACCTAGATCGTCAAAGCTTTAACAGTCAGGGGAAAAGACATATAACCCATAAAGAGTTCTATGTTTCCCAGATGGCCGATTAAAGTTGAGAAGTTGCCACAGATACCCTCCACAAAGGGATTTACACTAAGACAAGCTATGAGTTTAGCTGAAACCAGAGCCTTATACTCCTAACTGCTCATAGGCCACAAAGATTTTCTGATCCCAGGATATATAATTTCCTTAGACCACCTAAGAGTTAATTTAAGTGCCATCAGGACACCCACCATCGAGTCCCCTGTGCAGGTTCCCTATAAGGGAATTAAATACAAAAGGACTTATCCTGTAGAGCAGTCACAGCACCTTCAGGTCTATTAGCTTCACCAGACTTCTGACAGGGACCTGAGTAGAAAGGAAAGCAGAGTTGCCAGGTGGGGGTTAACACAGATTTCTGGAGAGAAAATAGAGACTACTGTGGGATCTCCAGCAGCTAACAGCTACCAAAACTCTTACTTAAGAGGATTACATAGACACAGCATTACCCTAGCCCTGTGTTGAGAGGAAAACTACCATAAAATGACTTATTTCAAAATTTCTTCAGAGCACAATCTTCACATCCTCCTTGATTCAGGAAGGCAAAGAATGACTGGGGATTATAGGAAGTGGGAGGATACGTAAAGCTTTGCTGGGTTGTCTTTGCCTCCTCCTGGTGGTCAGGAGCTGAATTCCCAACAGTAATTGAACGGACTTGTGGACTCTCCATGCCATTGTAAAGTAAAGGATATTAACCTGTAAGTGAAGAACATTGCAATGTTAAATATGTACAGTAAATATACAGTTAAACACATAAATGCATAGATACAAATATATATATATATTGTATATATCCAGATAGATATATATATAGATAGATAGATGATAGCTAGATATAAAAAAACATTACATTTCTATTGTAGTACCTTGTTATGTTTGCTCATCAGATACACTTATTTTAACAATATTTGCTTGTTGTGACAGTTCACTATCTAGGATACATTAAAGGGTTAGGAAAACCCAACATTTTCTTTCATGATTCAGATATAACATTCAATTTTAAACAACTTTCCAATTTACTTCTATTATTAAATGTGTTTCTTGTTCTTGTTATCCTTTGCCAAAGTAGCAGCATTGTACTATAGGCAGCTAGCTGAACACATCTAGTTAGCCAATCACAAGAGACATATGGGTGCAGGTGCCAAGCAGCAACTAGCTCACACTAGTTTAGGATATGTGCATATTATTTTTCAACAAGGGATACCAGGAGAACAAAGCACATTTGAAAATAGAAGTGAATTTAAAAGTGTCTTAAAATGACTTGCTCTATCTGAATCATACATGTTTAATTTTGCGTTCCCTATCCCTTTAAATGAATATAATATAATTGGCCTTGCATTTTGTCCCTTTAAATAAATGTACAAAAATAATATGTTCAGGGGAAGATAAAATCCTTATTTTACTATAACATCTCAGTCTAGGCTGTTCAGGCTGTTTACTGTCTGCAAATCTCAAAAAGCAAAGTTTTAGTATTCTTGAACTCTATTTCATTTAGGAAGCGAAAAAAAACAATCACTCAACTTTATACCTTGGGGTCGGTTGTTAATTGTTTTTTGTTTGTTTTTTATTGAGGTTATAATAGGTGCAGAGCACAACTGGCGCATCAAAATTACATAAATAAAAGAAGATCCATGATGTGGGCATTCAAGGGCCAGAATTAACAACAGAAAAGTACAATATTTATAGATAATACTGTGTCATAAATACATGTAAAGCATTGCCCAAATATACCCTAAGGAGAGAAACCTAATTTTTTCTAAAGCATTATATCCCCTTAAAACTTTGGTGAACTGTAGCGTGATATGTATTCCCCTAATGGTCAGTAGACGCCTCTCTTGGACCTCTGAAAAGGACCTTTGTACATCTGGGAACTTCAGGGGAAGAAAAAAAATATAGAACAAAAGGGCCACTCTTAGACCCAAAGTAAAGTATGACATAACAGCCTGCAACAACAAGAAGACATTGCAAACATTTAGGCATTGAACTAGTCTCAGAGTGAGAGATACATGCAATATAGTTAAAGGTAGTAATAAGTCTACTGTGACTAAGTATTGCAGTGGACTTTCCTTATGGCAACATCCATTCGTATTTGAGTTAGGATTTTCAAAAAATTTATATAGTAGAGGGCTAAGAACATTTAGGGTGAGTAGAGGATTACATTCAGGGTATACCTCATAGCACGCATGCCTGATATATAACATTTACATCTGTAGTGCCTATCGCCCATGATATAATTAACACAAGAAGCAATACAGATGGCAATGTATAAGTATATGTGAGAACAGCACATAAGGACCAACATCAAATGGGCAATAACAGTTGTGGCGTGTATAGCAAGAATAGACAGGAATTAGACTTGTGCATGGCCAAAAAATTTGTTTCAGTTTCGGTTTGGATCGATTTGGATGTTTTTGAATTTCGGTTCAGATTGATTCGAATTCGGAAAAATTTGAATGATTTGGTTTCGGATTTGTTTCGGATTCATTCGGATTTGAATAAATTCGACTGGATTCGGTTCGATTCGGAAATTCGGAATTTCGGTAAGTGTTAGGTGGGATGTGCTGTGTATTAGACTAGTATTATGTACTGTATATTAGATGTAACCCATAGCAGAGTGATATAACCTAATATACTGTACAATACTAGTGTAATACATAGCCATCTGAATGTAACAAATAAATCCGAGCTAATTCGGATTTATTCGGAAGATTCGGTACTACCATAATTCAGAAATTCAAATCGATCCAAATCTCTGAATTTAACAAATTCGGACGAATTTCGATTTGGAACTAATCGAAACGCACATGTCTAACTGGAATGCAACATAATAAACACGTAATAGTAATAGCAGTACAAGTAAAGGTCAATAATCCCACAGCCATATATAGAAAAAGTTATCTTACAGAGTTAATAAACCCTTAATATATTTGGGGATCTATAAAATATGGGAATGTACATGCTTATGAGAATGTGAGATTAGTCCTCAAACTTCAGGCCTTCTGGTCGTAATTGCAGGGCCTCAACAATAAAAGAACCACCATTAGGACAAATATAGGATGTCTCATAATATGAAAACCCCAAGGAGATGGGAAGTTATAACAGGCAAATCAGTTATCTTCAATTGTTTCATCCGATGCCATGTCTGTCAGCAAAACAGGACTGTGCACTAACCTCCCCCTGCCAATTTAGCTGATAGCGGGGCCATCGCTTCTGGGGAGCGCAGCCGTTGCAGCTCCCAGCCTTTCTTCACTTGAAATTCTCTAACAGTGGGCCATGGAGTAGAGACTGGCCTGAGGGCAATCCTTCTCTTCTTTTAGCATTTGAGGCCAGTGTTCTCTGTTGCAGCTGCTGTGTAGTGAGAAGCAGTTCACTTTTCCCATTTGGGAAGGATATTTGCTTTGTGGTAGCAAGAACAATATTCTGCTGGTTCTCGTTAGTGATTGCCCATTGATTCTCTCACTCCCATGATGTTTTAGCAGATGCAATATCCTCATGGGTTTCGCTAGTGATCGCCCGCTGATTCTTCCATTCCCATGTTGTCTTAGCTTTAGAAAATGTAGTATCCTGTTGAGTCTCACAAACGATCTCCCACTGATTCTCTCACTCCCATTCCGTTGGCACATCATCAGGGTCTGCTCCTTGCCCTTGCTTTTTGTTAGACCTCCATAAAAACAGATGGGTCTCATAAGGAGCGGGTAACTCAGACGCCATTCCAGTCATCTCTGAGCACACTACAACGCCAAGACATACCCTCTGATCAAGCTTCTGCTCGATCCCAAAGTCTCCTCCAGAGGCCTCCCTGGGCTCCTCCAGAGCATGCTGCATGTTAGTGGTAAGACCCTGTTGGTCAAGTCGTAGGTTTTCCACTTCCGGAGATGGATGTAGAGCTCTCTGCATGCTTCTCCATTCTCTTGTTCAGAAAGTCGCTCAAAATGATCGCTCAAGAGATCCTCTAATTCTTGGGGGAGAAGGTAAGTAGCAGACACCATGTTAGAATAGTGTCGAGCACCTCTGCCTATATTTTTTGCCATACTATCTTCTTCCAGTACTGATAGATACAGGATTTTCTTTGGTAATCCGTATGAGTCTCAAGATGAGCTGTAAATATGATAGGTGAAATTGCAGTCAATACGAACTGCTCAACCCGGATAAACCAGGGGGGGGGATTAGGTAAGGCCGCAGGCACTTGTGTGCTGCCACTGAAGACCCTACCGTTCCAGTACTAAGGGCAAGAAGTCGGGCGAACTACTCACAACAGGTTTTTGAGCAAGGTCCAGATGTTTAGAATTTAATAGTGTTATGAGTCGATGACACCCTGAGTCGCTGATAATCAATGGGTTTATTTGCTTGTCCTTGCAGCCTCAAAGTAAAGCAGCCATCTCGGCTGAAGCTCGGAAGCATCCCCCTGGTTGTTAATTGTTAATCTTCTAATTTATCCTATCCGTGGAGACAATTCCCTGTCTAGAAGTGTCAAAGGCAAGGGTTGAGAGGAAGCCTCACTTCTAGATGTAAAGTTCAAGGTAGGCCTTATGGGACATGAAACCCCAATTTTTTATTTTGTAATTTGGACAGAACACTTAATTTTAAACAACTTTCCAGTTGACTTGATCCCTTGGTATCCTTTGTTTAAAAATCTTCCTAGTTAGGCTCAAGAGCAGCAATGCAATACTGGGAGCTAGCTGCTTATTGGTGGCTGCCCATAATTGCCTCTTTTCATTGGTTCACCGGATGTGTTAACCTAGTTCCCAGTAGTGCATAGCTGCTCCTTTAACAAAGGATACCAAAATAATGAAACAAAATTGATAATATAAGTCAACTGGAAAGTTGCTTAAAATCACATGCTCTATCTGAATCATGAAATTATTTTTTTGGGTTACATAAAATGTAAAATAAAGTTTCATATGTTATGTTTGTACTACGATAGTAGTCTTGTATTCAGTGTAAATAGTGTAAATAGGTTAAAATTGAATGTAATTAGTATTAGGAATAACATGTCACAATAGGTTAGTTAGAGAATTGTAAATAGTTGTTATCAGTTATTGCCCTTAGAAGACCCCTTATGAGTCTATAATATTTGGTCACTAATGTTGAGGTCAAGATAGCATCTCAAACATTGACAACTTGTCCTTTTTTATTTTTGAGATGCAGAACATTCTCCTAAGCATATCACAAATTATTTTGTCCCTCTCCTCTTGAACTACACCCCTCATTCCCCCACATGTTTTGGGACATATCTAAAATTAACTCTTAACTCTCCATATCCTTCCTGTTTTCCAAGAAATGCTATCTTCTGTAAATGGTCCTGTCGCAGGTATTAATTAATTTTCCAATGGTTATTTGTCAAAAATTTAGAATTTAGAATTTATGTAACAAATAAGTTTTTTTTTATGTGAAAGTTACAAAGTTTGGCAATTTGAGAACGATAGCAGTTATGTACATTTTTAGTATGTTCATTGCAATAAAAGTAGTATTTAAAAAATAACCGTAATCATTTGCGGTCTTTAATGTGATCACCTTCAAAACATCTGTAACACAAAATTCTGATAACTTCAAAGTTGCATACTAGAAAGGAGACAATCTCATATTTTGTATTAAAATGTTACAAATAAAATGACATTGCACATGTAAGCTAAAAAAAGTTGCAGTCTCAGAACTTTTCTTGTTTAGGAACATACATGTCGTTATACAATTTGGCCACTTGTGTTTAGCAGTATAGAAATGTAAATACTTCACTTTTAAAATAACTGTATCTATAGCTGTAAAAAATAAAGGCTGTCTTGTTACCATTAATTTTGTTTTTGGAACATAATTGATTTAGTTTCTATTATTTCTTCAAATGTATTTAAATAGTTTACACTTTTTGTTTATCTATTTCTCCCTTTTATGTTTCTGTTAAAAACAAATATAAATTTGTAATAATCATTTTATAATGGCATAGTGAGAATCATAGGTAGACATTAAACACATAGCGGCATATTTATCACGCTCCGTATGGAGCTTGATGCCCCGTATTTCTGGCGAGCCTTCAGGCTCCCCGGAAACACAAGTTATGAAGCAGCGGTCTAAAGATGCAATATTGGATCATGTCCGCTCGCACAATGATAATTCAGCCCCATAGGGGTCAATTTATCATACTGTATGTCGGGCAGACATGATTCGCTATAGCGAATCATGTCTGTCCAACATCGCTAAATGTGAATTTCTTGTTAAATGCTTGTGCAATGCCACCCCCTTTACATTCACGGCCAATCGGATGCTAGAACGAGGTGTCAATCATCCCGATCATATCTGATCGGGATGATTGCACTCCGCCACCTAAAAGGTGGTGGAGAAGTTAAGGAACAGTGGTCTTACGAGCCGGAAACTATGGGGTAGAAAGCAGCATGCGCTGCTTATTAAATCTACCCCATAATCATAAAAAAACAATAATTTGTTAAACATTAATTTGTTAAGGGCTAGATTGCAAGTTGAGCGCTTACGCTAATGTGCGCTGGTATTACAAGTGAGACGCAATCATTCGCATTGCACGGAAGCATTGCTCTCATGAGATCGTGCTTCGATAGGCTCCAATGGAAGACTCATTTCCATGGCGTGAGACACGGTATGAGAACTAACTCAGCAAAAGGGGTAAGTTGTGCAGCAATGGATAGTAAATGTAAGTATATATGTATGATTATATATATATTTATATATTTATGTGTTAATATGTGTATATACACATTAACACATACATATCTATGTATATAAGCATATAAATATAATGTATATTTACAGGGAACACACAGTTCCCATAGACCACAATATAAAGGCACTTTTTAGTGCCATTTTTTCTAACAGCAGCTAACTTTAGCCCCCAAAAACTGCCTACTGCAGTTATTTATTTATTTTTCAATACAAAATGCAACAATTTTTTATTTTTAAAAAAAGCACTACACACTGTATATTGGGGTCAATTGGGGGACATTTTAAAAATTAACCCGAAGTCTGACCTCTGGTCAATTTTTTGAGAGCTAATTGCTACTGTAAGCTTGCGGTAGCAATAACTAGCCACTTGTATTGGCGGGTTACTTATTGCATGTCCACAAACGGGCGAATTTGCGCAATAAATAAGCGCTCCACTTGTAATCTAGCACTAAAGGTTTTATTTATTAATATTAACCTACATAGTATTACATGTTATCCTTCATAATAATTGGCAAAAAGATGTGATCTTGCTGCTATGGCTCCTCTAGACGCAACCTCTGGACACACTTCTTATGGTAAGTTATCATCATCTACAGTTAATTCTTCCAAACAAGGATAATAAAAGCTACCTTTCTTTCAATGATGCTTTGGGGCCTATTTATTAAAGGTCTTGTGGACCTGATCCGACAGTGCGGATTAGGTCCGCAAGACCTTGCTGAATGCGGAGAGCTATATGCTCTCTGCATTTAACATTGCACCAGCAGCTCACAAGAGCTGCTGTTGCAACGCTGCCCCCTGCTGACTCGCGGCCAATCGCCAGCAGGGAGGTGTCAATCAACCCGATTGTACTCAATCGGGTTGATTTCCAGCGATTCCTGTCCGTCTCATCAGAGCAGACGGACAGGGTTATGGAGAAGCGGTCTTTAGACCGCTGCTTCATAACTGGTGTTTCTGGCGAGTCTGAAGACTCGCCAGAAACACGGGCCCACAAGCTCCGTTCGGAACTTGCTAAATGGGCCCCCATGTGTACGTTTGAGGGCATTGTTATATTTTATTTAATCTTTTATTCTTGGGTTATTGATTGGTGTGATTAGCCAATATCTAGATAAAATAGCCATCATTACCTTTCAAAATGTGATACAAATCATAATTAAAAAAAATATATATTTTAAACCAACACATTGTAAATTAATTGTTAACATAATATATTGTGTATATGTTGCTGTTAAAGGAAAATCATTAGACATTGTTAAGGCATAAGGGAGTTCACCGAAAAAAACAATCTAGAAACACACTTCTTTGTAATAAATGAACAATAATAATAATAATAATAATAATAATTACTTTAATAATGTTTATTTAGAAAATGCCTGAAAATTACATATAATAATACAAGTATATGGACACTTTGTTAAAGTTGAGCCAATGGCAAGAGGAATATAGGTATCAATACATTTAACACACCCCACACCCTGATCCCTGCCTGATCCCTCCCAAACAGCTATCTTCCCTCCCCACCCCAACTGGTAACCCTCATCAGACAGTCTGCTAGTATGAAAATATATGGCTTTTTTTTATATAATATAATTCAATAAACATGATTGGCTTTAGATCATATTGCTGCGTGGTCTGAGTCATTCTAAGGGATCCTTATCAGATAATCTACATCTGCTTCAGGTGGTACAGCGGCCCAGAGGCTTCGGCCTGACCTGACACTCCCCCCCCCCCCCTCTGGGGATAACACCTAACAGTACTTAAACTACTTTACCTGCACATTTATACTGCAGTGCTTCGTCATTAACACTTTCTTTTAAGTGTCTGAATTGTACAGCTCTAACTCCCCCCACACACTTCCTTCTATGGCTGTATATATATCCCCCATTGATTTGGTAGAATACAAGACTTTAATAGTAATTATCTGCTGGAGCATGCCTGGAAGCAAATAAGCTGCTGTGAACTCAGTGGAAATACAAGGGGTGGCTCAGTCTTCTCCAGAGAGCACAGTTATGTAAGTCATTTTTTTTTAAATTGAAAATTATTTTAAAATACTTGCCAGCAATTTTTAAATAAAATTTTATGAAAACAATTTTTACTTAATTAGCCTTTTTAGGATATGCACAGATCTCAACATGTTTTATGGCACTTTAATTATTATTATTTTTTCTGCAGTGTAGGATCCCCCCTTATCCCCAACCGCTCTGATCCCCCCCAAACAGCTCTCTAAACCTCCCCCCTCTAACTTTTAGATGCCATCTTAGCTACTGGCAGCTGTCTGCCAGTACCTATAAACTGCTCTATTTTTATTTTATTTATTTATACCATATTTCTGTAGCGTAGTGTCCCCCCACCCGTAATCTTTAGTTAGGGGGTTCCCACACCCCCAGATCCCATTTTCTGTAGCACACAGTGTCACTGTCTGTAACGATCAGGCATCTGCCTTCATATGGAGGCGGAGCACCGATTGCACTCTGGCTCCATATGCGGCAGATACCTGAAGCTTCAGGAGCTCCAGATCTCTGATGTAACTTAACAGCCAAGAGTGCTGGGGCATCCTGAAGCGATGGTGTATATATACGTGGTGTGGTATGATAGCCAAAGTACTGTACAACGTATATATACGTCGGATTGGGTTAAGGGGTTAATTGACAAATTCTATTTGTATAATTTTGACACCGGTTCAATAATTAAATTTATAAAACAAACCAAGTAGTTCTTAAATAGTTTATTTATTTTAATTTTTTCCTTACCTAATAGACATCTGGCATTTCCTCCCTCATCTCCCTCCTTTGAGCAGCACACAAACATGCTTGGTTTTGATCGTTTGCATGCTTGATTCAGCAGATTCAAAAATACATGCGGATAGCAAGTTAACGCTTAGTACATGTCAGCCAAAGAGTGCTGCTTATATTGCTAGAAAGATTAAAACTGACTGAGACGAAAGTCGGATCACTAAATTATTTGAGAGATAAATCATGCAATAAAGTAGCCACCACTAGGAGTATTGTTATTTAAAATCTACAACTTTACTCTATTTCTTGACATTTATATGTGTTTTATGCCCACATGGAAATTAATATACATAATAAATTATCATTCCACACCACCATATAATACAAATGATGTAAATGTTTTGGATTTTAACCATCTTGCCCCCTAGGAACTCTGGGTACCTTTATTAAAGTGTCCTTTGTCATAGAATGGACACCTAATAGCAGCAGACCAGATCATTGGGCCTGTGTTGTTTTTGAGCAATCTAGGGCTAGATTACAAGTAGAGGGCAAAATATCGCTTTCGCAAAAGCAATATTTTCTCTCCACTTAGCAATAACTCCCATACGCAAGTGCGCAATGTTATTACACGTTAGGTGCAATGCGAATACAAGCTTGCGTTTGCATTGTACAGAAGCTTTGTGCTCACGAGATCGTGCTTCCATTGGCTCCAATAGGAGCCTCGTTCTCGTGCCTTGAGAAACAGCATGAGAAACAAGCACAGCGAAGAAGGCAAATAGTGCAGGTATGTGCAACAAATTTAAATATATTTGTATATGAATATATATACAAATATATTTATGTGCTTATTTGTGTTTATATGTTTCCATACACATATTAACACATACATATGTTTGTATATAAGCATATACATATATACTTACAGAGAACACAAACTTCCTCATAGACTGCAAAGTGAAAGCACTTTTAACACCCCACACCCGTAAAATTGAACTCCTAAAAACCGAGAGCTTGTGGAATTTGCCTGTTTAAAGAAACACAATAAATTAGCACGCCACTTGTAATTTAGCTCATAATTTTTAACTGGCTGAATCATTTCTTTTGTTTGTTTGATTTTTGTATATTTGTTTTTTTGCAAGAAGCTTTAAAGGGACATGAAACCCATTTTATTCATGATTTCAATAAATTATAGCATTCACTAATTATAGCATACACATATACGGGAACCCCTGGGAGTTCGAAGTAACGGGAAGGGGACTTGACCGTTGGAGGAATTAGGCCTTGGGTGTGATTGGTTACTTTCTGTAGGGGGGCGGGCTTAGCACGCGCTGTTACGCATTTAAAGAAAGAGCGGGAGAATCTGTCATCAGAATAATTATCAAACCTTTCTAGAAAGTGCTGTGCTTGTCAGTTAGTAATTCTGCGATGGCGCATTTTGATGCGATTTTTGACCAACTTAAGTTGGAAGCTGCAAAAATGGGCCCTACCTGGCTCGAAGAAAAATTACGTCCATTGCTTAGCCCGGTTGTCGAACCCAGAGTGGATATCGTGGAGGTGGCTCCGAAAACATCGAGGCGTTCGAGGCCTCCAGTTCGTTCTGATCCGGATTCTGAAGGGGGTAATAGCGGTCAGAGAAAATCCAGCCCCAGTCCGGGGTTAAAGGCGTCTGTGAGGAAGAAGTCAAGTTCTAGCTCCGGAAGTCGGCAGTCCGGAGCGGAGTTTGCTGATAATGTGATGCAGTCCGGGAGCACTTGTTCCATTACGGAACAATTTACTGAGCCTGTAATGAAGGGTGATTCTTTGCCTAAGGGTAAGACGGCCAATTTAGGCCAGAAAGTAGTAATTAGAGGAAAAAAGCAAGCTAGTAAAAGTGACGGCCCGCCGAGGCCTATTTTTCCATGTGGGGGTAATGAACAAGCGAGTATATGTAGTTTAGGTAGCGCCTTAATGAAAAAGAAAGGTGAGGGTTTGATTGTATCAGGGCCGATTGAAATACCTCAGGCAGTTTCAGAACAGTTACATAATGTTTCTAAGTCGGCTCAGATTTTAAGACCTTGCAATAATATGGAAGATCAGGCTTATCAGATGTTAGACGAGAGGGTGGAAAGGCCTGAAGCCAGCGATAGTCAGCATGATACCGAGGTTGATAACGGTGTGGTAGAATTAGATTTATATTTAGATTCTTCTGAGGAGGATTTTATTCCTCCTTCTCCCAATGTAGTTAACACTATTAGCCAGTTTAATACGTCAGTCAGGGTCACGGGTGATCCAGCTTTAAAGGGCGAGTTAAGAAATTTGAGGGATAGGAATGTTGAAGTAATTAAAAATTTACCTGTCACTAATGATGTTTTTCTTTTAGATGGGAATGAAACTGGGTCACGGCCTGAGAATTCCCAGGGTTTTTTAATGGTGGGAAATGACGGCCTAAGTGGGGAGGCTTATGGCCTTCAGGAATCTTGGACGGAAAATATCAGGCTGGATATTGAGGACGGCGTTCCAGGGGTGGAACGGTTTAATGCAAAGGGAGAAGAAACAAGGGTGAGTACGGCCAACAATTTTAATTTTGGTCTTCAGGGCATGATGGGTCAGAGTATTAATAATACATTTCATAGCTCGGTTAACTCTGTTCAACGTCCAAACAGGTCTGGGATTGGGAGAATACAAGGTAGAGGTAGACAACGCAAGAGGTATGGGGATTTAAAGGGAGAAGGGTTTGAGGTCCCATCAGCTAAGAAGGGTAAGGGTGTTTCAGTGGATAGTAGGTTGGGTATGTCTACAGCTAGTAGGGGCATTGGAATTTGGGCACCTTCTGGGGGTTTGTCACATGTTTCTTTTTTACAGACGGAAAAAGGGCAGCAATTAATGACTAACACGGATCCCAGGGCTACTGGTTTCCAGAATACAGAGAAGGTTACGGCTGCATCTCAAAGGGTTCAGTCTGCAGTGACTCAGGACCCGAGTACAGGTAATAAGGGATCTGGTGTTGTGAATCTGAATGTGGGGGTTGATACAGTTAGTGTGCATGCTGATCCTTTATCTATAACTGTTGTAGCAGGTTTAAGGGACTTGTTAGCCAAATTAGAAGGAGCAAAAGTCACGGGGGGAGTCGCCAATTCATGGGTTCCCACAGAATTGGCTAACCAAAATAGGGTATTAGGGATTGGTGGTGAGGGAATAAAGGATGTAGGGTCAGTACCTCAATCTCAAATGGTCGGTGTATCTCAGCAAAAGGGGGCTAATGTTGATAATAAAACGGCTGGGGGTCCTGAGCTGAAGATTGCTGACACGGCTTTGGCCAGGTCTTGTTTGTATTCTATTGGGCCTTTGGGCATGCATTTGACGGTAGAGTTAAGAGAAAAGATATACAAGAGAGATTTTATTGAATTATTTTCCCTCCTTCCTCTTGATCAGTCTTTTGAGATACCTGAAGACTCAAAAAAGGATTCGGCCAAGAAGGAAGAGGAGGAAAGGAAAAGACGTTACAGAAAATTACCAAAAACATTTACTAACTGGTTCCAGGCTTTTGTTATTTATGCTAGTGTATTTTCTGTTAAGTTCCCTGATCAAGGAGCGGCCCTCTTTTGTTATTTAGATGAAATTGCAGCTGCTCAGAGAACATATGGTGGTATGGCTTGGTGGTATTATGATGAACAATTTAGACAACGTTTGTCGGTTAAGCCTGAGATGAAATGGGATGATCGTGATATGGGTCTATGGCTAAAAGTGATGACTCCGTTAAGGTCTTCGCAGCCCTTTCGAGGGAGTGCCGGCGGATCTCTTCAAAACGGTTCGTCGGCAACAGCCAAAAAAGGTTTCTGTTTTGCTTTCAATGAAAAGTTCTGTAAATGGGGAGCATCATGTAAATTCAGACACGAATGCTCTGGGTGTGGTGGATCCCACCCTTCCAGTAAGTGTTTCAAAAAGAACAAATTGGGAGGAACCCAGGAGCTCCCTGAAAAAGGGATTAACTCCGGTGAGGCTAAGCAGGATGGAGCTGTGGCTCGTACTTTACGCTAAACAGAAAGGTTGTGGTGATAAGGCCTTGTTGTTGCTACATGGTTTTGAGTTTGGTTTCAGAATTCCATCTTCAGGAGGCGTTGTTCATTACAGGGGTAACCTTAAGTCTGCTAGGGAATGGCCTGAAGTTGTTAGGAGTAAGCTTGAGAAGGAGGTTTCTTTGGGTCGAATGGCAGGTCCTTTTAAAATATCTCCTATCCCCCATTTGCGTATTTCTCCTTTAGGAGTGGTTCCTAAGAAAGAGCCTGGTAAATTTCGTTTAATTCACCACTTATCATTTCCAAAAGGTGGATCTGTTAATGATGATATTCCGGATGAATTATCGTCTGTGTCTTATACATCATTTGACATGGCGGTTAAGTTGGTTAGAGAGGCTGGGCAATTCGCTTTAATGGCTAAAGTAGATATTGAGGCGGCTTTCCGGTTACTTCCAGTTCATCCTTCTTCACATTATTTGTTGGGTTGTTGTTTTGAGGGTTTTCTCTACATTGACTTATGTCTCCCGATGGGTTGTTCTATTTCTTGTTCTCTTTTTGAATGCTTTAGTTCCTTTTTGGAATGGGTTGTTAAATTCAGGTCTGGATTTTCGTCAGTAGTTCATTATCTGGATGATTTTCTTTTTGTTGGTCCCCATGATTCGGACGTTTGTTTGAAATTAAGGGATTGTTTTTATTCAATGGCATCTGATTTTGGGGTTCCTATTGCAATGGAAAAATCTGAGGGTCCAGTTACGGCCCTTAAATTTCTGGGTATTACAATAGATTCTGAAAGTATGGAATGTAGGCTACCTCTGGAAAAGATTGTGGATTTGTCAGAAATGATTCAGCAATATTTGGCGGTCCGTAAGGTGACTTTGAGAAAAATGCAATCTTTACTTGGAAAGTTGAATTTTGCTTGCAGAATCATTCCTATTGGTAGAGTTTTTTCTAGAAGAATGTCATTGGCTACGTCTGGTGTTAGTAAGCCTCATCATTTTGTAAGGATTAAAAAAGGTCACAAGGATGATTTGAAAGTTTGGTTGGAATTCCTTAAAATTTTTAATGGTGTTGCAATATTCATGGAAGCTAGGGTCTCTAATGTTGATTTGGATTTGATAACTGATGCAGCTGGGGGTGTTGGTTTCGGGGCTTATTTTCAAGGGCATTGGTGTGCTGAAGTGTGGCCTCAAGAGTGGGTCAATTTAGGTTTAACCAAGAACCTAGTTTTCCTTGAGCTATTTCCTATTCTGGTGGCTCTGTTTGTGTGGGAAGTGGATTTGATGAATAAATCCACATTGTTTCATACAGATAATATGGGTGTTGTTTCTGCTATTAATTCTTTATCTGCATCATCATTACCAGTTTTGCGTTTATTAAGAGTGCTAGTCCTGAAATGTTTAAGTATGAATGTTTTCGTCAGGGCAAAACATATCCCTGGTAAGCTTAATTTGATAGCAGATTCTTTATCTCGTTCACAGTGGTCTCGCTTTCGAGAGTTGGCGCCTCAGGCGGACGTAGTTGGAGCGACGTTTCCCGTCCAACTTTGGAAGCTTGGGACGGAGGATTGGCTGAATTAATTAAAAAATCTTTGGCTCCAGGTACTTGGACATCCTATGTATCAGTTTGGAAGGAATGGGAAATGTGGTTATGTCAATCTGAAATTAAAGAAGGGTATGATGATGTCACGGGTTGCTTATTGGAATGGATGTGGCATTGGGGAAATGTGGGTTTGTCACCATCTAATATGGAAAGAAGATTGGCGGCCCTTGCTTTTAGATTTCGCTTATTAGGTTTGTCTGATGTTACAAAGGTTTTTTGGGTCCGTCAGGTTCTTAAAGGCTTGAAGAAAAAGACAAAGGTTAGAGATAAGAGAAGACCTATTACATTTTCTTTACTTCAAAAAATTTGGGTGGTATTAGCAGAGATTTGTGCATCAAGATTTGAATTAAAATTATTTAGAACGGCCTTTGTATTGGCCTTTTTTGGGGCATTTAGAGTTTCGGAATTGGTAAGCCCTAGCAAAAAAGTTTCAGGCGGTTTACAAAAAGAAGATGTAATATGGAATGATAACAGAGTAGAAATATTACTGAGAAGTAGTAAAACGGACATATATGGGAAAGGCAAGAACATAGTGCTATTCCCTAGTGGTGGTGAAATATGTCCATGTCAGGTAATGATGCTTTATGGGTCCATACGGCCTTTGCAGGATGGCCCTTTGTTGGTTCATTCAGACGGTTCTTTTTTATCACAATATCAATTTAGAGCCATTTTAAGAGGTTCAATTGTTTTATTGGGTCTTAATCCTTTAGAGTTTGGATCTCATTCTTTCCGGATTGGAGCTGCTACTGAAGCCGCTATGTTAGGTCTCAGAGAGGATATAGTTAAAAAGATTGGTAGATGGGGTTCAAGTCGTTATAAATCTTATGTTAGGCCTGATTTAAGGATATAAAAAAAAAACAAAAAAAAAAAAAAACCCTTGAATAGAATGTATGTTTTGGAATGTTTGAGTTGTAATCATCCTGAACACTCCTTTTTCTCTTATTTTAGGTGTAAAGGTCGTATGGGTGATGGGGCATTCGTTTATATACTGGGCCAATGCTGAGGCCAGTAAGAAAATGGGCGGCCTTCAGCTTGGGTGTCCTGTGGATCAATGGGAGGTCAAATGGTTTGGGATTAGGGGGATGTGCTGGGAACTCTTTTTTCCGTTGTTTCTAGATTTTGGCAGAATGTTTCCTCGTCCTCAGGTTTTGATAGTGCATTTGGGGGGAAATGATTTAGGTATGATTCCTCAAAAGGAGCTAGTTAGAAGAATCAAAAGAGATCTGGGCAACATAAAGGAACTTTATCCTGAAATCAAAATAATTTGGTCACAGATTACTCCTAGGTTGGTTTGGAGATCAGCGAGGGATTATGATAGGCTAGAAAAGAGTCGTAAGAAAATTAACAAAATAATTAGCTCTTTTGTTAAGAGGTTGGGGGGAGGTGTAGTTTTCCACCCAGATTTCGAAGTAGATGGGGCTGAGGAATTTTATTTAAAAGATGGTGTTCATTTTAACCAATTTGGGCTGCAGCTATTTATTTTCGATATAAAAGAAGCTTTGGGAAAAATATTGGGTTTGGTGGGACTGGGCTGTTCGGTCAGTCCAGTCGGTGGCGGGGGTGCTAGTTCCCAGACAAATATGGTACGCAATATGGCCAAGTGATTTGGAGGATTTTAAGTAGTTGCCTCTCCATGGGGTGAGTGGACAACTGGTTTTATAGGGGCAAGGGGTTCCCTATTAAAGTTTAGGTGTACTTGGACGGACTCAACAGGGATATAGCTGAGTCCAGTTGTTGAATAACGGCCATCTTGTTTTTGTGGGTTTGGGAACTAGCACCGCTGTGGTTTATGTTTTATTTGTCAGTAATGTTATTTATGAACATCAGGTATGTTCTGTGAAAAAATGTTTGAAAATGTTTGAAAATATTTATTACTCAATATTTAAATTGTGATGTTAATAAAATGGCTGCGGCCAAATTTTATACCAAAGCTGTGTGTAACTCTTTTATTTATGTTATTATTTTAACTTATAATGGTTATAAGATTAAGGCCGGGGATTGACGACTTTAAAGGTCAGGGAACCCCTGGGAGTTTGAAGTAACGGGAAGGGGACTTGACCGTTGGAGGAATTAGGCCTTGGGTGTGATTGGTTACTTTCTGTAGGGGGGCGGGCTTAGCACGCGCTGTTACGCATTTAAAGAAAGAGCGGGAGAATCTGTCATCAGAATAATTATCAAACCTTTCTAGAAAGTGCTCCCTCCCTCCCTCCCTAATCTTTGTTTTCCTTCCTTGTTCGTGTTCGTCGCAGCAAGACGGGGGTGCTAGTTCCCAGACAAATATGGTACGCAATATGGCCAAGTGATTTGGAGGATTTTAAGTAGTTGCTTCTCCATGGGGTGAGTGGACAACTGGTTTTATAGGGGCAAGGGGTTCCCTATTAAAGTTTAGGTGTACTTGGACGGACTCAACAGGGATATAGCTGAGTCCAGATGTTGAATAACGGCCATCTTGTTTTTGTGGGTTTGGGAACTAGCACCGCTGTGGTTTATGTTTTATTTGTCAGTAATGTTATTTATGAACATCAGGTATGTTCTGTGAAAAAATGTTTGAAAATGTTTGAAAATATTTATTACTCAATATTTAAATTGTGATGTTAATAAAATGGCTGCGGCCAAATTTTATACCAAAGCTGTGTGTAACTCTTTTATTTATGTTATTATTTTAACTTATAATGGTTATAAGATTAAGGCCGGGGATTGACGACTTTAAAGGTCATGTGTTGTAACAGAGCCTGTTAGACAAAGAACACGCACAAAAAGCAGAGTGTTAAGACACAGAGGGAGCGTGTCACATCATCTCAGATGGCACAAGTGGGAAACAATCTTGTTTTTGTGTGTTTGAGTATGTATATGAGTAAATGTTTATTAGTGTGTGTGTGTGAGAGCATGAGTGTGTGTATGCATGTGTGACTGTGCCTATATATGTATATGTGTATATATATATATATATATATATATATAGTATTAGAAGAAAGAAAGACGAGGAACTGCAGACTCTATTTCCAAAGTGGTTAGTTTAATGAACAGGCAAGTGAAAGACACAGTCACAGTGTGCAGGGCTGGATCTGACGCGTTTCCCGCATGCTCACATGCGCTTCATCAGAGATATATATATGGAGTTGAGTTTCAGAGTTCAGCGCACATAGAATGGAGAAAAACAAAAACAAAACCAAATTATGGTGCAGTATGTCAGTACTAGGCAATCAAAAACTAAACGTGAGATTTAAATGTGCTCACCTTGTTTAACCTCAAACATGTCAGGTATGTTGGAAGCATGGAGGGGATGTAATCCCTATCTGTGGTAAAGATGTTTCCAGCTGGTATGCATATGCATATGAGTGTATGATTGTGTGTGTCTGTTTACAGGTGTGTGTTTATGTGTGTGAGCAGGTGTGAGTGTCTATGCATGTGTGTGAAAGAATATATGTGTGTGTCTGTGTGAGTGTGCCTATCAATATGTGTGTATGTTTGTGTATGTATGTAGCTGTGTGGTCCTTTGTGTATGTATATGTCTGCATTTGTGTGTGTGCATGTATGAGTGTCTATGCATGTGTGTGAGTATGCATGTGTGTGTCTGTTTGAGTGTGCCTATGCATGTGTGTATGCATGTCTGTATATTTGTGTATGTATGTGGCTGTGTGTTCCTTTGTGTATGTATGTCTGCATTTGTGTGTGAGCATGTATGAGTGTCTATGCATGTGTGTGTGTGTCTGAGTGTGCCTATGCATGTGTGTGAGAGTATGCATGAGTGTGTTTGAGTGTGCCTATGCATGTGTATGTACGCATGTGTGTATATTTGTGTATGCATGTGACTGTGTGTTCCTATGTGTATGCATCTGACTGTGTGTTCCTATGTGTATGTATGTGACTGTGTGTTCCTATGTGTATGCATGTGACTGTGTGTTCCTATGTGTATATATGTGACTGTGTGTTCCTATGTGTATGTATGTGACTGTGTGTTCCTATGTGTATGTATGTAACTGTGTGTTCCTATGTGTATGTATGTGACTGTGTGTTCCTATGTGTATGTATGTGACTGTGTGTTCCTATGTGTATGCATGTGACTGTGTGTTCCTATGTGTATGCATGTGACTGTGTGTTCCTATGTGTATGCATGTGACTGTGTGTTCCTATGTGTATGCATGTGACTGTGTGTTCCTATGTGTATGTATGTGACTGTGTGTTCCTATGTGTATGTATGTGACTGTGTGTTCCTATGTGTATGTATGTGACTGTGTGTTCCTATGTGTATGTATGTGACTGTGTGTTCCTATGTGTATGTATGTGACTGTGTGTTCCTATGTGTATGCATGTGACTGTGTGTTCCTATGTGTATGTATGTGACTGTGTGTTCCTATGTGTATGCATGTGACTGTGTGTTCCTATGTGTATGCATGTGACTGTGTGTTCCTATGTGTATGTATGTGACTGTGTGTTCATATGTGTATGTATGTGACTGTGTGTTCCTATGTGTATGTATGTGACTGTGTGTTCCTATGTGTATGTATGTGACTGTGTGTTCCTATGTGTATGTATGTGACTGTGTGTTCCTCTGTGTATGCATGTGACTGTGTGTTCCTATGTGTATGTATGTGACTGTGTGTTCCTATGTGTATGTATGTGACTGTGTGTTCCTATGTGTATGTATGTGACTGTGTGTTTCTATGTGCATGCATGTGACTGTGTGTTCCTATGTGTATGCATGTGACTGTGTGTTCCTATGTGTATTTATGTGACTGTGTGTTGCTCTGTGTATGCATGTGACTGTGTGTTCCTATGTGTATGCATGTGACTGTGTGTTCCTATGTGTATGCATGTGACTGTGTGTTCCTATGTGTATGCATGTGACTGTGTGTTCCTATGTGTATGCATGTGACTGTGTGTTCCTATGTGTATGTATGTGACTGTGTGTTCCTATGTGTATGCATGTGACTGTGTGTTCCTATGTGTATGCATGTGACTGTGTGTTCCTATGTGTATGCATGTGACTGTGTGTTCCTATGTGTATGTATGTGACTGTGTGTTCCTATGTGTATGCATGTGACTGTGTGTTCCTATGTGTATGCATGTGACTGTGTGTTCCTATGTATGTATGTGACTGTGTGTTCCTATGTGTATGCATGTGATTGTGTGTTCCTATGTGTATGTATGTGACTGTGTGTTCCTATGTGTATGTATGTTACTGTGTGTTCCTATGTGTATGTATGTGACTGTGTGTTCCTATGTGTATGTATGTGACTGTGTGTTCCTATGTGTATGTATGTGACTGTGTGTTCCTATGTGTATGTATGTGACTGTGTGTTCCTATGTGTATGTATGTGACTGTGTGTTCCTATGTGTATGCATGTGACTGTGTGTTCCTATGTGTATGCATGTGACTGTGTGTTCCTATGTGTATGCATGTGACTGTGTGTTCCTATGTGTATGTATGTAACTGTGTATTCCTATGTGTATGTATGTGACTGTGTGTTCCTATGTGTATGTATGTGACTGTGTATTCCTTTGTGTATGTATGTGACTGTGTGTTCCTATGTGTATGCATGTGACTGTGTGTTCCTATGTGTATGCATGTGATTGTGTGTTCCTATGTGTATGCATGTGACTGTGTGTTCCTATGTGTATGTATGTGACTGTGTGTTCCTATGAGTATGTATGTGACTGTGTGTTCCTATGTGTATGCATGTGACTGTGTGTCCCTATGTGTATGCATGTGACTGTGTGTTCCTATGTGTATGCATGTGTTTGTGTGTTCCTATGTGTATGCATGTGACTGTGTGTTCCTATGTGTATGTATGTGACTGTGTGTTCCTATGTGTATGTATGTGACTGTGTGTTCCTATGTGTATGCATGTGACTGTGTGTTCCTATGTGTATGCATGTGACTTTGTGTTCCTATGTGTATGCATGTGACTGTGTGTTCCTATGTGTATGCATGTGACTGTGTGTTCCTATGTGTATACATGTGACTGTGTGTTCCTATGTGTATGCATGTGACTGTGTGTTCCTATGTGTATGCATGTGATTGTGTGTTCCTATGTGTATGCATGTGACTGTGTGTTCCTATGTGTATGCATGTGACTGTGTGTTCATATGTGTATGCATGTGACTGTGTGTTCCTATGTGTATGTATGTGACTGTGTGTTCCTATGTGTATGTATGTGACTGTGTGTTCCTATGTGTATGTATGTGACTGTGTGTTCCTATGTGTATGTATGTGGCTGTGTGTTCCTATGTGTATGCATGTGACTGTTTGTTCCTATGTGTATGCATGTGACTGTGTGTTCCTATGTGTATGTATGTGACTGTGTGTTCCTATGTGTATGTATGTGACTGTGTGTTCCTATGTGTATGTATGTGACTGTGTGTTCCTATGTGTATGCATGTGACTGTGTGTTCCTATGTGTATGCATGTGACTGTGTGTTCCTATGTGTATGTATGTGACTGTGTGTTCCTATGTGTATGTATGTGACTGTGTGTTCCCAGGGCCGCCATCAGGGGGTGACAGGGGTGACTCCTGTCAGGGGCCCAATGAGCCAGGGGGGCCCCATGATGCAAAAACTAACTTTTTTTTTTTTTTTTTTAATTTTGGCAGCCACCAGTGGGTACTACAAGAGAGTGCTAATTGAGCATGGGAAATGTTATTACAAGGAGTAAAGTATTAGCATTTGAGAGGATTTCTTAGTGTGCACTAAACCACTATGCTCAGTGTGAGACAGACTTGGAACTTTGTACAGTGTGTGCCTGAGTCAGACGGCAGATCACTTTCATTTGAAGAGGAGGTAGGACTTACTTAGCAAATGTTTTTTATATCTTTGTGCAATTTTGGATTGTAACTTCAGTGTGGTAGTAGTTGTATGGTGGGGCTAGGGGTCCATAAAAACACATTTTTTTAGCAGCAGTGTATTTATGATTATTTGACAATGCTGTAGAAATTCTATATTTAAAACCATGCAGAAATGTTTCCTCCTCAATACACAAATGGTAGATGCCCTTTTGGCAGATATGCATTATATATATATATATATATATTACATTGCAGTTTACTGCCCCTTTATGCAAGGACTTTCCAGATGCAAGGAGGCATTTTATCTAAGATTTTTACATCTGCATAAAATTTTATACTCTCAGACTAAGATTGCTCAGTGTTGAAATGAGACAGGTTAACTTAAAACTGTTCAGTTTACACTACAGCTGACTTAGTTTTGAAATACATACCAACAAGCCTAAATCCTGCATTTACCCAGATCTAATGGTATGAGTACCACAGCTTATGGTCCCACCAAGACCATATAGAGTACAGCATTTTCAAAAACCATAAGTACAGCTGACAGATGGGAAAATTTGTACACTATATTTGAAGTGGTGCTCTTGGTTGGGGAAAATGGGAAAAAAAAAAACAAACATATGTCAAACTTTTAAAGGTACTTTTCTTCATCTAGCCATCTACCCAGCTCATTAATGTACAATTTTGAATTCACAGAATTATTTTTGTTTGCACATTTACAAATATGATTCTTTAAAAAGTGATCTCTTAATTTCTGCATTTTTTTTTATCATGCATGTCACACACTGTTGATTTAGGGTATGCAAGGTGCATAAATGTTTCCTCCTGTGAGTGTTTCTGTGGATGTATGTGTTTATGTCTTTGTGCTTTGGTTTGTGTCTCTATGTGTATGTATTTTGTATCTGTGGGTCTCTCTGTGAGGGTGGGTGTGTATGTCTTTGTGCATTTTCTGTGGATGTCTGTGAGGGTGTGTATATATGTCTTTGAGCTTTTTCTATGGGTGTTTCTGTGAGGGTGTGTGTGTGTATGTATGTATGTATGTATGTCTGTGTTTTCTGTGGGTGTCTCTGTGAGGGTGTGTGTATGTCTTTGTGTGTTTTCTGTGGATGTCTCAGTGAGGGTGTGTGTATGTATGTCTTTCTGTGTTTTTCATGTGGTTGTCTCTGTGTGTGTGTGTGTATGTCTTTGTGTGTTTTCTGTGGGTGTCTATGTCTTTCTGTGTTTTCTGAGGCTGTCTCTGTCGGTGTTTCCTTGGGTGTATGTGCAAGTTTGAGTTTGTGTGTGTGTGTCCATTGTCTGTTCCTTTTTAGGATATTTTGACCTTACTACTAATTATTCACATCTTTCTACAGACTTTGAGACTAACAAGACCTTTCCGGAAGTAACCACTCCACCATTTAACCTTTAAACTATTGTTTAGGCAGTTCAGGGCCCTTCCTTTCAGCCACTGCATGCTGTTGTCATCATTTAGTTGTCATCTTCCTTTACAAAAAGATAATCAGAACTCCATATTTTGTTTTCTAAATCTCCTTTTTTTACAAAACTGTAGTTTACCTCATTACTTGTCAGGTCAATGTAAACAAGTGCTAAGTGTCTGTTTGGGTTTCTGTGTCTGAGTGTGTTTCTTTGCGTGTCTGCTAGAGTGTCTATATGTGAATCCTTATATGTGAGTGTTTATGTGTGTGTTTCAGTGTATGTGTCTGTGTGTGTGTGTATGTTACTACCTTTACAACAATTCCAAGTTTAAATAGACAATTAATAATAAAGTGCATATACGTTTTAGTCACTCGGTCAAAAATTGCACATGTCAAAGGAGGGGGGGGCCCTGAACAATGGTTGAGTCAGGGGCCCCAAAATTTCTAGTGGTGACCCTGTGTGTTCCTATGTGTATGTATGTGACTGTGTGTTCCTATGTGTATGCATGTGACTGTGTGTTCCTATGTGTATGTATGTGACTGTGTGTTCCTATGTGTATGCATGTGACTGTGTGTTCCTATGTGTATGTATGTGACTGTGTGTTCCTATGTGTATGTATGTGACTGTGTGTTCCTATGTGTATGTATGTGACTGTGTGTTCCTATGTGTATGTATGTCTGCATGTGTGTGTGAGCATGAGTGTAAGAGAGAACATTAGTAAACATATATTAATTATTCAGAAAAAAAGTAATTTTGTGAACTGATTTAACTTCCCACTAGCAAAACCTAACCTACCTAATAGTTTATTGTTACAATTTCTGACAAAAAGAGTAATGGAGAAATTTACTGAGTTACTAGACAGGGGACCAGTGCTGTTGCATTTTAAATTTAATTGAGGTAACCCACTGGGGTATTTTTATTAAAAACAAAAAGTCTACTATAGCAAAAAAATAAAATAACTTGTTAATAAAGATTAAAAGGCAACTAAGTGGATGTTTGGTATTCTAATAAAAAAATAGTAAAGCAGACAAGGACTATGCTCAATACGATGAAAAAGTTTTAACTTACTGTATAACAACAATGTATTAAGGTAGGAAGAAATATTGTCCCATTGGGACACTAAAGCTTAACATGCACATAGAAGATGGAAACTACTTTATTAATTCTGCAAGCCAATATTTCTATTCAGACGTTTACTGAACCTTTTTTTTTTTTCGTGTTAGGTCTATTGCATGATGTGATATCATATTGAGAAAGTCTTGTGCTTTTGTAATAGATTGCAACTCTGTTTATCAACCTGTTGTACAAACAGCTCTTTAGGTACCTGAAGCATTGACAAGGGGTATCTAGAGCCCTGATGCAGATAATGAATATATTCACTGAATAACACATTTTGAGTGTATCTCAATTCTGCCCTCACCAATTCCCTGTCTGGTTGGTGAGTAGCGAATATTTAGCAATATTTAAAATGTAAAACAAATTTTTATACATTCGTCGATTTTAATCGAATTTTGAATGTTTATGAAACATTCTAATTTCTAATATTGGTTTTCAAATTTTAATTAGCATTCAGTAATACTTGTTTGAATATTCAAATTTTATGTATGCTTTCTGTTAGGTATAAGAAAAATCTATTTTGAATTAATGTATGTGATTAAAAATTTTGAGATTTGATTGTGATTCAAATTAATATATGAGATTCAAAATTTTAACATTCGATTTTGAATGTTTATAACATATTGAATAAACACATTTAATATTTCAATGTGTATATTTGAACTATTATGAACATTTAAAATCAAAAGCAACATTCAAATTTAAAATCAACATTTAACTCGAAAGCAAAATTTTAAATCGAAAACAACATTCAAAAATAAAAATAAATAAAAAATAGAATTATATTTAAGAATTTTAGAGAAATTTCATTATTATCAATATTCGATTGTGTAAAATGAATATACAAAAGAATATTTGTTCTAACATTCGAATTTCGATTCAGCAATAATCGCCCATCCCTATTGGTCACCTGTTCACTTATTCTGATTGCAACATCGCTGTTAGAAAATAGTGAGATTTAAGTGGAGCCCCTGATATCTCACAACCATTTGCTTTCCAAGGATACCGGTGTCACAAAAATGTTTTAAAAACACGACTAAACAAATATAAAAATGAATAATGAGAAGAAAACAAAATCAGTCTCTATAAAAACGCCCTTCCAATGTGCAAATGAGAAATTTCAAGAAACAAAATTCTCACCGGTATCGCAGCAGAAGGGCCATTTTGTTTATGGGAGCTAAGAAACAATAATGGGCCATTTAATAAGTGGATTGCAAACATTTGCGCCCAAACGATAAGGAGTTTATAATGGGTGTTTAACTCATCGGGCTTACCGCTGGTATTACAAATTGAAAGTAAATGCGATCGCTTGAGCACAATTACGATTTACGTTAAAATGATTACTGCAAGTTCAGAGCTTTGGTTAACATAACAAAGTACACTTATAATAACACTATCTAATAAAAATATAACATAATAATTTATGCTTACCTGATAAATTTATTTATTTCCAGATATAGCGATGCGGAATCTGTTGGCGCTCTACAAATAACCGATAATAATAATAATAATATGGTGAGTCCACTGCATCATCAATTACTAGTGGGAATATCACTCCTGACCAGCAGGAGGAGGCAAAGAGCACCACAGCAAAGCTGTTAAAGTGAATGTAAATTTTGATGCTAATGTGCCCGGTTTTTAAAAATTCGATTAAAAACAGGGGCACTTTAATTCATAAAAATTTACATTTCACTCCTGTTGTGAAAAAATACTTAACTTTTAAACTTGACAGTAGCTCCAGCTTCCTCCAGTCGTTGCAAGCCATTTCTGACATCAGAAATGATGGATAGGTTATCCTCCAATCACGGCTTCCCCCACCCCCCCAGGGGAATTAGTGTCTGATTCAACGCCGTGATTGGAGAAAGCCGGATTCCTCATTTTAGACTCAGAAGGAGGGACTTTGCAACGGGTGGAGGAAGCTGGAGCTGCTGTCAAGTTTTTTCACAACAGGAGTGAAATGTAAATTTTGATGAATTAAAGTGCCCCTGTTTTTAATAAAAATTTTAAAAAACGGGCACTTAGCATCAAAATTTACATTAATTTTAAATATCACTTCCCTTACCCATAACCCCCAGTCATTCAGCCAAAGGGTAATGGAAAAAGAAGAAAACACAAAGGTGTAGAGAAGCCTGATTTTTTTTTTTTTTTTAAACTGTCTTAAAATAAAGGGCGGGGCCATGGACTATCCGGAAATAAATAAATTTATCAGGTAAGCATAAATTATGTTTTCTTTCCTAAGATATGGTGAGTCCACGTGATCATCAATTACTAGTGGGAACCAATACCCAAGCTAGAAGACACAGATGATTAGGGAGGGACAAGACAGGTAACCTAAACAGAAGGCATCACCGCTTGAAGAAACTTTCTCCTAAACGAAGCCTCAACCGCAGCAAAAGTATCAAATTTTTTAGAATTTGGAAAAAGAATTTAAGGAAAATCAAGTTGCAACCTTGCAAATCTGTTCCACAGAAACTTAATTCTAAAAAAAACAAGGAAAAGAAAACAGTCCTCATGAAAGAGTTGTAATCCTCTCAGGAGACTGCTGTCCAGCAGTCTCATACACCAAACGAAATATACTTCTCAACCAGAAACAAAGAGAAGTAGCAGTAGGTTTTTGACCTTAAGGTTTCCCAAAGAAACAAACAGGGCAGAAGACTGATGAAAATCCTTAGTTGTCTGTAGATGGAATGTAAGATCATGCACCACATCCAAGTTGTGCAACAAACGTTCCTTATGAAAAGAAGGATTAGGACATAGAGAAGGAACAACAATTTCCTGATTAATATTTCGATTAGAAACAACATAAGGAAGGACCACCTTATAGGCCCTTCTCTCTCCGAGCAGAAGATATAGCAATAAAATAGAAAACTTTCAAGATAAAAATTTTAAATCTATGGAATGCTATGGCTCAAACTGAGCCAGCTACAAATCCTTAAAACCAAGGTTAAAGCTCCAAGAGGAGCAACAGACTTAAACACAGGCCTGAAACAAACCAGGGTCTGACAAAAAGATTACACGTCAGGTATATCCGCCAGATACTTATGTAAAAAAGGATAATACAGAAATCTGACCCTTCAGAAAACTGACTGACAGACCATCCTCCAGACCTTCCCGGAGAAAGGGAAAAACCCCAAGGAATCCTGACCCTACTTCCAAAAGTAGTCATGGGATTCACACCAATCAGGGAATTTATGCCATACATTATGGTAAAAGTTACTAGAAACAGGATTGTGGACCTGAATCATGGTCGCAATGACCGATTTAGAACAACCACGCTTAGACAAAACTAAGCATTCATTCTCCAAGCAGAAAGCGTCAAAGAAAATGAAGTTGGATGAAAGAAAATACCCTAAATTAGAAGGTCCTTCCTCAGGAACAACCACCAAGGTGGAAGAAAAACATCTCTGCTTGATCTGTATACCAGATCCAGCAAAACTATGCAGGAACTATTAAAACACTGATGCTCACTCCTATACGCCCAGGAAGGGCACCACAGAAATTCCCTGGAACCTGATCACTGGCAATATAGTCCCCTCTGAGAGCTATGGCAAGGACAAAGGGAAGAGCCACAAACTCAAAGTGTTTGACAGAAAGGTAAAACTCAGGAACTTGAACATACACAAACTCCAGGTATATGGTCACCATGAACTGACCCTCTTGGACCAAAGGAAGAATGGAACCACTAGTTTCCATTTTAAAGACAGCCACAAGATAAAAAAAAAGGCGAGTCGGGGCCACAGGTAAAAGATAATACTTAGCTTTTATTGCCATACAAAATGTAAAAACACTCTCAGTGCATAAAAACAAAAGAGCTAGGACAGCAGCGGTCTGACATGTTTCAGCTTCTCTGCCTTACTCATAGACCATAAGTGAGCGCTGTTTCAGGACTTATCTGTATATAGTGATTTCCATTTTAAAGGACAGTACCCAGAGAAAACTAGTTGAGACACTTAGATCTATCATAGGACGAACATTCTCTCTTTTACGGGAACCACAAACAGGAATGAATAGAATTCTAGACCCTGTTCCCTAACAGGAACTGGAACTATCCCAGGGCAGAGAGGTCCCAGACGCACTTAAAAAATGCCTCACTGTTATCTGGCCTGTAGATAAAATAGAGAGGAGGAACCTGCCTCTGAGAGAAAGGTATGAATCCTATGTAGAAAGCCTGAGATACTATGCCCGCAGCCTATCTGTGACATCTCGTATCTATGTTTGAAGACAAACAGAGAGATTCCGCCCCCCACCTGGACCGATCCCGGATTGGGGGCAAACTCCTTTAAGTCTATTCATCTTGCCTTGTGGTAGAAGAGACCCATAACCCATCAGGTCAGGACCGAACAAGGTCTTACCCTTGTAAGGATGCACCAGAAGCTTGGGCTCAAAGGAAAAATCCACAGACCATGAATATAGCCATAACGCCCCGCAGGCTAGCACAGCAAAGTCAGATATCTTGGCTCCCGGCCTAAAAACTTGCATGGTAGCATCAGAAATAAAAGAATTGGCTTAAGAGCCATAATAGTGTTCTGGATCTCCTCCAAAGGAGTATCTACCCAATTGGAATCAAACAAGGTATCACACCAATAAGATGCCGCACTAGGCACAGTGGCAATACAAATTTCCATGTAAGCCTCCAGCTTAGTCCATTTATCCTGAAAATGTCAGCTATCCTCTCTAGGAATCATCGTTCTCTTAGCCAGAGTAGAAATGCCCTACTACTTTAGGCAGCGTGCCATGATATTTAATGGAGAAAGCATGTCTGGAGACGGAGAAAAAAGAATCCCCAACTTCTCCCATTCCTGTGAAAAATCTCCTAGCACGGTCTGGAACAGAAAAAACTTCCAAAAAAAAACCTAGTATTTATAAAGTTTACTAGATTTATTAGGATTGACAACGACAAATGTATCGGAGTTGCTCCAAAGTAGCCAAAACCTCCTTTAACATACACAAAGGTGTTCAAGCTCAAGATACTACAGCAGCATCAGATGAAGGGATTATACTGTCTGAATCTGAGATTTCACCCTCAGAGGCTGCTGACGTATTCTCCTCATTCGATCTATGAGGAAGGCAACCAGAGAAGCAGTAGGTGACACAGAAACCTTACTATCTGAATCTCTAATTTTCCTCTAGAAATTTCCCTTAAGTATAGGAAAAGCAGATAATGCCACAGATACCGCAGAAGATACCTGGGCAGAATTTCTGCAGGCAAATAACTCCTCCAGGAGATTGAGAGGAACCGCAGGGCACTGCATGTGACACCATTGAGACTTGGGACATAGAGGAGAAAGCTGTGGCATTGCCTGAACAGCATCATCTCGAGAGACGGTAGGCTCAGCAAACAAAAAAGAAAAATCTTTTTTTTTCCTTTTTTCTTTTTTTTATAAGATTAATTTAAACAAGCAAAAAGAGAATAAAAATAATATCTCCAGGTGCAGCATAAACCATTTTATTCATAGCAGCCTCCTGCTCTATAACAAAATGATAGAAACAGAAAAAGAACAAAAATATATTTATTAGAATACTGGCCCTTTAAATGTTAACATGGATTTAACTACTGCCCCTTTAACATACAGAGCACTAAAAGACAACTACCGGCCCTTTAAATCTCGGTACCTCCGCCTTAGATCAAGGTGTTAATTTCAAAGAAAATAAAATTGACCTGGAAAGAAAACTGCTAAACGCAATTACACAGAACTGCTGCTAGGCAGATAATAAACAAGACAGCAGCAATACCAAGCCGCTCAGACTTGAACATAATAGTGTATTTTACTAGCATTCACTCTCCAGAAACAAACTAGCTGCAATAACCTCATAGAAGCAGCCAACAGAGGAAGGAGATCACGTGACTGGATTAGAAGAAGCTGCACAATTAATGAAAAGCTCGCCCTTCCAACCTGCTCAAAGTGAAAGTAAAACTCAGAGACTAATGGCGGAATAGACCACTAAACTAGTCTCACAGTGCCAGAAACAAACGTAACCACCCCAACTTAGAACAAGCCACTTGTCATAAATAAAAACACCTTATATGTTGTGCACGGAGCGCAACGCAGCATTCAGTTGCTGAAAGAGCTCTGGGGGGAAATGAATAGGTGTCCTTAAATCAGCCCACAATAATAAAGGCGAATATACTTATTCTCCTAAACAAAAATAGATACCCCAAGTCTCTAAAGTCACAAAAAGCAATGCCTGCGCTCTGCCTGAAAATATCCTTACCAAGGATATTATGTGTCCCAGATAAAATAGCAGCTTGTTAAGTACACAATCTCCCATACCCAGAAGACAAAAGGCACTTACCTGCAGTCTGGCCGTCCGGCAGGAGGACATTTTACATGGTATGAGAGGAAGCCACGCCTCACAGAGACCTGTAGAAAGAAAAAGAACAGAGTAAACCTTTCTATACTAGGGCAGCAACATGTTAGGAAAACACAGCGAAAAGCCCACTTCACTAGTTCCTAACTGCTTTAAAGCCACCTCTGCTCTACTGAAGAAACTAACATGGAGTACGGCTAGACCCAATCTTGAGAGGGAAAGATCAGAGTAAACCTACTCTGGCTTTCAAAATAATAAAATCTTGATTGAAGATATTTTTTTATTCAGGCACCAAAGCTTCACCTCCTCCTTGCACCGAAGGTAAAGAGAATGACTGGGGGTTATGGGTCACATTTAACAGCTTTGCTGTGGTGCTCTTTGCCTTCTCCTGCTGGCCAGGAGTGATATTCCCACTAGTAATTTATAATGCCGTGGACTCACCATATCTTAGGAAAGAAAAAAATATTGCACACAAATGTTTAACGGAATGCCCAAAGTTATGAGATCTCAGATGAAAACATGCAAAATCATATTTATGCAATATTAATTTTTAATAGTGTTATACTGTGTATTCACTATAAATATTTCTGATTCCAATGTTTTGCACCTAGCAGAACGTGTTCTAAATATTTATATATATTTTATTTATATATATATATATATATATATATATATATATATATATATATATATATATATATATATATAATATATATATATATATATAATATATATATATATATATATATATATATATATATATATATATATAATATATATATATATATAGGTATAGATATATATTTTACCAAAATACAGCCAGATATATAGAAATATTTATTTATGAATAAATAGAACATATTCTGTTATGTGCAGAACATTGGAATGTGAAATATTCATATTTTCATGTCGGGTTAGCGCAAATGAGAATATGCAATCGGATTTGAACAAGAGCGGGGTGTTATTTTTTTTCTAGTTTTTTTTCTTCAATGACATCTAAGGGGGAATAAGTTAACGGCACGCACATGCAATATTTTAAGTTCTGCTTTGGCACTAGTTGAGTTAGAGCACAAGCAAATACAGTTTACTTTCAACGCACCCCGACAAGCGCAAAAAGCTTACTTCTAGCACAATTAAAGCTTGAGCGGGAGTGTTAATTAGCGCTCCACTTGTAATCTGGTTCATTGTGTGCAAAGTTTTTATTGAGCTCATTAATGTCTTATGGCTCTCTTTGGTGCACAGTGGCAAAATGCCTGAACGTCTGGAAATTTAAAAGTGCAACATACTTATAAAAGTAAAAAGCAGACACATTCAATAACATCATATGAATAATTAAAAATAGTGTTGATTCTAATATGTTACATGTATCTATAAATCTAAAAATATAATCTATTTAAATTAAATAAAGTGACAGTAAAGTCAAAATTAAACTTTCATGATTCAGACAGAGTATGTCCAAATGTTGAAAAACATACCTAGGTTTACTCAGAAGCAGCAGTTCACTACTGGGAGCTTGCTTCTAATTGGTGACTACACATATTGTAATTGACTGACCTGATGTGTTCAGCTAGCTCCCAGCAGTGCATTGCTGCTCTTTCAACAAAGGCTAGCAAGAGAATAAAACAAATTTGATAAATGGACAGTTGTTTCCAATTATATGCAATTATATGGTCTATTTGAATCATGAAAAAATATGTTTCATGTTCCTTTAAATAATTTATAATTTTCCACTAAATTCACAAATTCGCGGAAGTGAAGTGCAATCTCCCCCTCCCCCATTTGTATTTAACACCATCAATTTTTTTAGTGCAGTTGTAAAACAGAAGAAGGAATTAGACATATAAATTGGGTTAAAAACCCTGCGGTATCACTTTATACCAGCAATTTGTTTAACACTAAAACTCTCACAATGAATGGAAACTAACTCTATTAGTATTATTATTTTTAATTTGTTTACATATTTTGCATTTGTTTTTAGTTAGTGGGGTTAGTGTTAGGTTTTTTTTTGGGGGGGGTTTGGGTGGGGTTTTGTTTAGATAAGGTTTTTTTTTATGGGCAATAAAAGAGTTCATTACCTTTTTAAGGGCAATGTCCATACAAATGCCCCTTTAGGGGCAATGGGTAGATTCGATTTTTTTAGACTTAGGTATTTTTTATTTTGGGGGTTTGGATGGGTGGTAAATTTTACTGTTAAAGACTGTTAAAGAGTTATTTGTTTTCTTAATGTAAAAGAGCTGTTAAACTTAGGGCAATGGCCTACAAAAGGCCCTTTTAAGGGCAATTGATAGTTTAGTGTTAGATTAGGGTTTTTCTATTTTGGGGTTGCTTTTTTGTTTTTATAGGGGTATTAGATTAGGTTTAATGTTTTTATGTTGGATAATTTTGTTTATTTTCTGTAATCTTAGATTTTTTTTATTTTTCGTAATTGTAGAGTTTGTTATTTTGTCTAATGTTAGAATTTGTTATTTTGTTTAAATATAGATTTTGTTCATTTTTGTAATGTTAGTTGTTTTTTTCCGTAGTTTTGGGATTTTATAATTTTGAAATTTGTTTTTTTTATTTTTGGTATCTTTCATTTTTTTTAAAAATTGTTAGGTTTATTTATAGTTTAAAGCTTAGTTTTTTAGTTATATTGTAACTTTAATTTAAAGTTAGTGGGTGTTAGGTTTAGGGGTTAATACTTTAGTTTAGGTAGTCGCGATGTGGGGGCCTGGTGGTTTAGGGGTTAATAGGTTTATTTAGGGAGTCGCGATGTGGGGGTTTGGCGATTTAGGGGTTAAAAGGTTTATTTAGTGTTGGCAATGTGGGGTTGGCGGTTTAGGGGTTAATAGGTTTATTTAGTGTTGCCGATGTGGGGGGCAGTGGATTAGGGGTTAATACTATAATTTAGGTAGTCCCGATGTGGGTAGGCGGCAGATTAGGGGTTAATTGGTTTATTTTATTATTTCCAATGCTGAGGGATGGTGGTTTAGGGGTTAATAGGTAGTTTATGGGTGTTGGTGTACTTTGTAACATATTTTTTATGGGTTTTGTGAAACATTTTTGTTTCACAAAATCCATAACTACTGGTCTTTGATTGCGAAATGGATCGTTGTGGTATAGACCACAACGATCATGTTAAAGCCATAACGTGCGCCTTGTAATACGGGTGAGCTGACTATTCCGTACTCAAAGGCCATTTTTTGTAGCGGTAAAGCTGTACCGCACAGCTTGTAATCTCCCTCATAGTGAATACAGACCATTCTTTGATAATTTTTCTCAACAGTTTAATATTCCTTTAATATTCTTTTAATGTTAATAATATTTTCTCAGAACTTTGCTAAATCAGATTTCCAACCAACCTTGGGCCCAAGTTACCAAAACAGGAGAAAGTAAATGGGAAGTGAAAAAAATATAATATAAATAATCACTAAGGGACAGAAGAACTAGAAACAATGTTTTTCTTATTTTTAGTCATTATCATCTGACTGAATTGTTAACAATTTTACACATCCGTTTATTTCCAAACCAGACAGGATTTACTTTAAGGTGTTTCAAAACTGTTCTTATCCTCACAAAATGTCTCTGTTAACAAAAGGAAAACACAAAACATTTTAGCTATAAATATCCTGCATTCTACCAAAGATTCTCACAGGTGCTTGATGGAAATGAAAAATGGAATGAATGTTATGCTAAGCAATCTTTATTAAAGATAGCTGAAATAATAATAATAATCTATTGCAATGTAAATTGTAAGGAGTTTGTTTTACTCTACAAAATTATTTAGCCAAAATATAAAGTAATCCAGTTTAACTGTTTACAAAGCAATATAGCAGACAACACTGTAAACATTTTTTGCATGGTAAAATTATTCATTTATTTGAAATGTCCCTTTAATCTACAGCACAGTCAGTGCATAACTCACCATTAAAAGGGACAGTAAACAATACTAAAAATCTCTAAGCTCCAGTTTTAATAATCATTTTTACCTTGAAAAGTCCTTGTGCAGCTGCGTTTTATTTTTTCAAACCTATTTATTTGTGTGTTTGCTTTTTTTTATTTAGATGATCGGCAAGTTCTGTCTATCAGAGGTCAACCACCCGACCCAAAACAGTTTTTACTGTAATTTAGTGGGAAATTAAACCCATTTTTTTCTTTCATGATTTAGATAGAGCATGCAGTTTTAAGCAACTTTCTAATTTACTCCAATTATTATTTTTTCTTCTCTTGGTATCTTTATTTGAAAAAGCAGGAATGTAAGCTTAGGAGCCAGACCATTTTTGGTTCAGCACCTGGGAAGCACTTTCGAATTGGTGGTTACATTTAGCCACCAATTAGCAAATCTACCCAGGTGCTGAACCAAAAACTGGTCCAGCTCCTAAGTGTACATTCCTACTTTTTCAAATAAAGACCAAGAGAACGATGAAAAATAATAATTGGAGTAAATTAGAAAGTTGCTTAAAACTGCACTCTCTATCTGAATCATGAAAGACAAAAATTATGTTTCATATCCCCTTAAAGGGATATACAACCCTTTTTTTTTTCTTTCAGGATTTAGGTATATTCTACAAGTTTACTTCTGTTATCAAATTTGCTTTGTATTAGAGAACATAGCACACAGTTGATGCTGGGAAGAGTCAGATACTGCAGGTATTGGCCTGGAGTGACCTTCGCCTCTTTTACAGTAGGTCATGGTACTCTCCGGAAACCTCATTAGCTCGGGGTGGCGTGTGCGTCTTATAGTCTCCAGTAGAGACGCTGACATCTGGCTGTTCTGAGTAGTTAAGGATTCACTTGTCACTATCCTATGTTAAAGTTTAGTTAGTTGGGGGCGGAGCTTGCCACGCTACTGGGTGGATGTACTTTCACCGAGCTCTCTGAACCAAGTCCCATAAATAGTATTTTTCCTTATGGTCTAACTCTACTTATCACCGATACCCCAACCCTCACGGACCCCAGAATACTGGTCTATACTGAGGAACAAAGGAAACGGAGGGAAAGAGTGCTGTGACTCTCCTGACAGCTAACTACCGGACCTCCTCTGGCTCCATCTTGGTGCCAGTTAGCGAGATCATCCTGCTCACATAGTCGGACTTCCCAGTTCACAGCTTCCGACTTTGAGTGAGTGCTCACAACTCTGCAACAGTTCCCTCCAGAGACAGTGCTCAAAAAAGTAAAGTGCCGGATCGAGCGTTTCTAACACCGGCCATCATATCCTTGGAGGATTGTCACGCGGCCCCTACATTTCACAGCAAGCTGGTTCAGGGGAAGGCATATACATCTCCACATCTCACTTGTGTCACTGAGGTCAGGCACAATTAACCTCCGGATCGCAGCAGGGAGCCTCTTGTTCCATCGCAGCTGCAAGCAATTCATCAGCCTGAACATCACACTCACTCCTGCTGCAGTAGAGGCCTTGCACAGGAAGATATAAAGTGGTAAGACTGCACACTACATTCCTTATGTGAAGCATTTTCATAAAGCAGTTAGCCATATACTACCAGCCCCTCTACACATCTATAAGGCTCTTATATGATACATGGTTGTGTCTGTGGGACAATCAGCACATCTATACACACTTAAACCTAATAACAAGTCATTTTTTAAGACCCAATGTCAGAGGAGGCCTCATACTTTCTTCTCTGACCCTTTATTATTCACATCTGGGGCACGCTTTCTTCATCTATAAGAGAGACTATCACTGGCCATATTTCAGTCTGACACTGAGGCCCTATCCCACATACCCACCTAAATCCTTAAAAGTGCAAGGCGCTTGACCATCTGCATCTACTGCCCTCTCTCCTGCCTTTCCCGTCGGCCCTCCTTGCCTACGGGTCGTATCCCAAGCTCCTTTTCCCATAATTGCCCAGAGAGAGCACCTTCCCCAGGAGAGAGTCAGACTGGCTGCAACGACAAGGGATTCCTCAAGCAAGCTATAGCCCAAGAAATACACTTGCTAACTGCAACCTTATTTACGACACATACCCACAGAATAGTATAATGTGCTAACTTTGTAACTGCAGGGGCTGCCGGATCCACTCTCTCCATCTACCATTAGATATGGGAGATTACCCATTCTGTCCATTTAAAAAGTACCTGAAGTTAGAGTATTTCCATTATCCCCGAGATGTCACACTCTCAAAAGAAGAAACCAAAGCATACGGATGCTCCGAAGAGAACCCTATCAGATCGCTTTCTTAGCAAAAACCTCTATGAACATGACATGTCTGACGACGACTCTAGAGAATTGATAGTCTCCTCTAAAGGGACCCATAGAGCCACGGGTCACTCAGCAGAGAGGTCTGTCAACGTAAATGCCTCTATAGTCTCCATCAAAGAGCTATCAGATAAAATGGACTCTCACCATCTCTTAAACAAGAGCTTAAAATGTCAGTGTCAGAATTGAAAAGGGATATCTCCTCACTAGGTAAGAGGACAGAGACACATGAGAGGAAACAAGAAGACCTCCACCTAGATCACTCCAACCTCCTTGCCTTTACCCGGTCTCTCACTGAGATGATCTCGGATTTAGAGTCCAAAATGGTGGACCTGGAAGACAGGTCTTGCCGGAACAACACCAGGATCCGCGGCATTCCAGAGGAGGTTGGATCACCAAACCTTACTAAATATCTGATGGATCTCTTCAGGGAACTCCTTGGACCCATGCAAGACAAAGAAGCTCTTATGGACAGAGCTCCTCGGGCTCTTCGGATGAGAAACTCTCCTTCAGGATCCCCAAGAGACGTTATCATCAGATTACATTACTATTCATTCAAAGAAAGGATACTCAAAGCTTCATTCCAGAACAAAAACTTGACGGATCCTTATCAAACTATCCAGATCTTCCCAGACCTGTTCTCTCATACTCTATCCAAGAGACGATCCTTTCAGCAGGTTACCCAATGCCTACGCAAGAACAACGTTAAATATAGATGGGGCTTCCCAGTTAAGCTATACTTCCAATTTGAAGACTGTTCTTATTCCATTTCTACACCAGATCAGGGGATCAAGCTTCTACTTTCTATGGGTCTGCTCCACCCTTCAAACTCACTTAAAGATACAGCCGACAATACAGAGACACTAAATCCTGCAGCGCCAGACTGGCACCCACTAATACAGAGGTTTACCTACCAGTCCAAAAGAAAAGAAATCTCACCACCCAATGAAGACCCTTGACCCCATGTCCTGGCAGATCTGTAGCTCTGAAGACATACTTCCGAGCTTATAATTCAGCACTTTTACCTGGACAGTTTGGTCTACGGAATGTTCTGGTTGCTGTCATACAACACTGACTGATCTATGGACCCGATTATTGAAGTTAATGGTTCATAAAGTTATTTTGGTTTTCTTTACTGTTTTTTTTTTCTTTCTTTTTGTTTTGTTTGGTATATTAATCCTATGTCATTGCCTATTCTCTTTGTGTATTTCTGCTCCTCTTACAGATAGGATGTATAACTCTAGTTTCAGAGAGGTTACCTGTATGGTCAGTAGTCTTGATTAGCTTATCTCTGCTCCATATATAGTCCCTCTATAACACCCACCCCCTTACTTCATGGCTTATTGTTATAAATTTGCTATAACATACCAACTATACTTAGAATTCTTTATAGACCAGTCTTCATATCTCCCCTAACCTCAATTACAGTATTACTCACCCCCTTTACTCGCCATTAGCACAGGAAATGACCTATAAGTCGAGCCCCTCTGAAGGCATAACCTCGCTTAAGTTCTACATCCTCAGGCCTCACTGATTAAAGAAACCACCTATTACCGAGCCATGAGGAGTGCACACATTGGAGATATATAACCCATCTCACTGTCTTTAGTCGCTCTCCTTTATGGAACTATGGCCCAACACACAGCAGATTAGCTAATATAGAAGACATTATTACCACTGGCCTTCTTTTCCTTAAGCTCCTTGCTATGTTACTGCTATGTATAAGATTTTGTGTTTACATAATGTTCTCCTCTGTGTATGCTTGCTATATATAGATCAGCTACTGCTCCTGGTGTTTTCGCTCTATCCGTTGTGTGGACCCCTTACCAAGCCCTAGTGGCAGGGGTAATGTCCACCACTTTAACATCCCACTGACAGAACTGTAGAGAATGTGTGGAGTGCCCTATTCACAGTAGTTAATGGTGTACCCTGGTGTCTTAGTTTTACAGGTGGTATACCGCACCTCCCACCTCTCATATTGCAGACAAGGTATATAATTTTAATATAGGGGAAATTTCCTTTATGGTACAAGACTCAGAGGGCCCACCTATAGCAAATACTTCAATCTGCCACGTTACCTCTTCATTTGCTCTACAATCTTCCCCTGGACTTCTATTATAATGGGGCAGCTATACTCAGTGATTGCTATAAACTGAATCTCATAGTGAACATAGCCCTCACAACTATACTTTTGGTATCCCTCACTTACTACTGACTCAGAATATAGTTTATTAGTCTAGTTTTAGCGGTGCTCCTGATCATACTTTTATCCTGCACCCTTAGGCCTTACTGATTACTGGTTCAGACTACCACTGTGCCATTAAACTTACACATGTTATAGACATATAAACCACCTCCTTCAGTCTTCCCACACCTAAGTATACCTTTTAGCCCCAACACATGACGATTAACTGACAAAGGTAACACTATCATCACAGCCCTTCTTTTCTTCATGATATTGCTAGGCGCTCCCTATTGTGGCCCTTATATGCGAGATTTCTATGTATGTTATATTATCTTATCTATAGTTTTGTCATGTATAGAACTGTCACTGATTATAATGGATTAACTCTAATTGTCATATAGGCCTACTAGCAAGCTCTAACCTGAAGGTTCATATCTATTAACCCCTCCCATATCTCGTATAACATATGGCATTTTCTTTTTCACCCCAAGTGGAGACCCCCATCTCCCCTTTTACCCCCCTTCCTATGCCATTAGACTCCTTAATTATTTAAACACTTGGTTATACAAGTATATTCTCCCCCAACCATCCTAGTTATATAATCCCTCTCTACTGACCCTATCCTGATACCCAAAATACTTGGTTCACTTCACTAATTAAGCCTACAGTGCACCCACAAGTGTCTCCTCGTTATAATACAAACATGAAAATTGAAAGAAATTAAACAGGTGGGGAAAGATGTACAAAGAAAGGGGAAAAAACAGGGTGACCATGAGTGCTAGCCCATACTGGATATATATATATATATATATATATATATATATATATATATATATATATATATATATATATATAGAGGTAGAGAAAGTAAGAAAAAATAAATAGGATTCCTTAGCCAGCATTTCCCATATTGTTACAGTATAATTTAAACAGAGATACTGCAGCAGAGGGATACCAAAATGACAGCCAAAGTAAAGAATCAGAATGCACATATGTAATACAAAATATATACATTTATTAACTACCTTAGTCTACAACATATAAATATACCCTATTACCCTTAACTCTATTAAAAATACAAACCTATGGCCATAGTAGAGAGAAAATATATATTAAGACGTCTGTAATATGCATATGTGTCTCAAAAATAAGAATCATATCAATATCAATATAGAACCTATGTAAAACATAATTACTCTGTTACAAAACAGACTTAGGTCATTGAATAGATCTTATAACTCAGATTCCTTGCAAAGAGGAATTACAGTTCAATGATATAGTCATAAATAACGGGAAGATAATGCATATAGCACCAATCTGTATAAACTGTATCTATACATATATATAATCATCTATATATATAGGCAAATATATATATTTTACAAAAAAACACCATCATATATATGTAGAAATATTTGTTTATGAATAAATAGAACATAATCTGTTATTTGAAGAACATTAAAATGATTTTAGAGCATCTATATGTTAAGTGAATAAGGAATTTATTTGTTTTGATTAGAGCAGAGCGGACCACCTCCATGGCTTTTCCTCATCAAAGTCCCATTGTTTTTGAGACTCTGTAACACTTTTCTCATTTTAATACTTATAGTCAGGAAGGGATTATAAAAAGATACACTGAGCCCTCATGTGTAATAAAATGTAAAATGCTGCAAACTTGTTAAGGGAATAGGAACATATTAAAACATGTAACTGAAGATTTTTTTGTACACTCATTTCTCATTTACCCAAGAGCATGCTATATATATTCTGCCAATCAGAATTTTTCATAGGATCTATCATTTACCACACTATTATTACCTTGTAAATGATTAAAAACAATGTATAGGTTATCTGTATATTTATGCTGCTTACTTAATATATTTATTAAATAACTGTTCCTTAAATGACAAATTGATGGTAACATCAAAGGTATCTATTTATCAAGCAATGGAAGCTTCTTAGGATCCCTTGCAGCGCTGGTTGGGATTAAGCTGCACAAAGATTCCCATGTGCAATGTTAAATGTGAGCAGTAAACGTAAAGCGTCAGCTGCCTGCTTGCCACAATCACAGGCGGAGAAGTTCTTAAGTTGTGATTTGATAATTAGGGGCCAAAGACTAAACAAAAAAACACATTTTTTATGGTGCCAAAGACTAAACAAAAAAACTAATTTCTTATGGCGCACTCTTTAACTGCTGTTTAACTCCTTTTTAGGGGCACCATCCAGAAATATTATCTTATCATTCAAGTAATCTATAATAAATATTTTGATTTTATATATATTTCTTTTTAAAATTATAATTTTGATACTAATTTTTCAAAGACTATATAATCAATATTCTTTTAATTATTTATTTATTTATTTTGAACATTTTATTAAATATTCTATTATATTTTTGATAACAATGGACACAAACAAAAATGTATATTTTATTGGAAAATACAAGATTATATATATATTTTTTTGGTAACTGATGGAACATTTTTTGTAAGATAAAATTTGACTAGTTATAAGCTTGTAAAATACTACTGCTGCTATTGATGATGATGATAATAATAATAATCATCATCATTATCATTATTATTATTATTATTATTATTACACAAGCTTATAATTATTTTTTTCTGTTACCAAACACTTCATAATCAGACCCAGAAAATGAAATCTAAATGTGAATTTATGTCAGTTCTATTCAGTAAACTGACTTTTTTAGGGTCAGAGTGGAGTGCTAACAGTTACGCACAATCAAAGGGGTTTATCGTGGGTGTTTGCGCGCATCTGGTTTTTCGCTCATATTGCAAGTTGAAAGTAAACGTTATCGCTTAAACGCAATTGAAGTTAGTAAGCATCGGACTAGGGCAACCTCAGAGCTCTGGTAAACTGTTATGCGAAACAAAAAAGTGTAACAAAACACATCAAAACTACATTATAAAGTACAGTTACACTCATAATAAAATTATTTATTAAAAATATTCAAAAAAATATTGCACAGGAAAAGTGTAAGGTTTAAAAATATAAGGTTAGAAAAAAAAGGCAGGCAAAGGGCTTTAACAAAGAGATACATAAATACACATGTCTAAAGAGGGATTTGTGTGTATATATATATATATATATATATATATATATATATATATACATATATAAATATATATATGTATGTGTGTGTGTGTGTGTGTGTGTGTGTGCATATGTATTTATTTATTTCTATGTGTGTATATATATTTATTTATAGAGATATAAACACATAATCTAATACCTATACATATAAAGACATTGATAAAAGTGCATTGGAACCCTTTGCAGTTAAGTAGATGAAAACATGTAAAAACATATTAATGCAATTTTCATTTTGAATAAAGTGTTATACTGTGTATTTATTGTAAATATTTCCATTTCACCATTCTTCACATACAGGGATAAGTATTTTTAAATAGATATTCCTATATATATCTGTATATATCTATACCTATATATAATCATCTATACATTATATATATTGTACCAAAATACCATGAGATATATATAGATATATGTATTTATGAATAAATAGAATGCATTCTGCTTTGTGAAGAACATTGGAAAGGGAAATATTCATATCAGGTTAGTGCACTTGAGAAAATGGGATATTGTTTTTGCACCAGTGTAGGGTGTTTTTTCCACTTATTTTGTTCCATTGATTTCTATGGGGGAATAGAGTTTTGCACGTGATATTCTAAGATTGGCTTTTTATGCTGATCGGGTTAGCACGAGACCAAAAACAGCAGTTAACTCTCGACCAGGAGCATTAAATAATGCTCCACTTGTAATCTGGCCCATAATATGTTTAAAAAACTCTTTAATAATGTAGCTGATTTATTCCAGAAATGTGGGTAATTGGTGTTAGGTTTAGCTATACAACACATTCAGTTCTTTGTTTCTTTTTATTAGAGATTGTTGACTTGTTTTAAGAAATACTAAACCTATAAAATATGTTAAAATGAACTACTTGGTAATAAATAGAAGTTGTAGTCTGCCGCTAATACATTTTATTTAGTTTATTTTGGAATTATATTGAAATTCTTCATGCAACCAAATTAACAAATAGTATAGCTATAAAATGGCTTGTCTGACTATTTAGAAACCATTTTTGTATATCTGTACACGTCTGATACAATCTTTAAAGCAGCTGACATGAGTGCAATATTTTTTATTTGATTTTAACAGGGCAATACTTTTGTTGCATTTAAAAGAAAATATTTGAAAAAAGTATTACAACTTTAAAAAAATCTTTTCTAAATAAACTTTGGGCAAGATTACAAGTCACGCGGCAAATCATTTGTGAAAGCACCGTGCCTATTGTGGCTTTTTCGCATTTGGGTTGTTTAGCTATTACAAGTTGCAAAATAAGTTATTTTGCGCACATTATGCCACGTAATGCGAACATCCAAATTGCGTGCGCGTTCATGTATTCCCCATAGAAGTCTAAGGAAGAGACAAATAGAAATAACAAAACCCAAAAAAAACATAATATGTTATGCAAAGCCCATGATGTATTCTCCTTGAAAAGTGTTTATGAAAATGCAAATATTTCATACTGCGAAAATGTTTATTTATATATAGCTATTTATAGCGAGATATGTATATGAATATAGATACAGTATGTCTAGATATCTCAAGATCCCTGCGTCTGCTTTTTTTTTTGTAACACGAAAGATCTCATATATTTTATCCTTTTTAACTTTAGTGTGCAATATTTTTGTAAAATAATTTTTATTAGACAGTGTTAATATGAGTGTAACTATACTTCTTAATGTATTTTTGAAGTGTTTCGTGAAACTTTTATTTTGCGCAAAACTGTTAACTACAGCTATTTGAGTGCAGGAAGGATTGTTGCGTAATGGTGAATGCGCACACAGTCGTAATTTTTCAAGACAATAACTCTACAGAGGATGAGGTTTTGTTAACATTATAAAAAATAAATGTTAAAAAGGCAGTGGGTCTTGATAATATTCATCTGAGGGTTTTAAAAGAACTTCGATCAGTGCTAACTGTCCCATTAATTGATCTGTTTAATCAGTCACTATAAACAGGAGCTGTCCCAGATGATTGGAGAATAGCAAATGTAATACCTCTTCACAAAAAGGGCAATAGAGAGGAATCTGGTAACTACAGACCAGTTAGTTTATATTCAGTAGTTTATATTCAGTAGTAGGGAAATTAATGGAAAGCCTCTTAAAAGAAAGAATTATCACTTACATAAAGACAAACAATTTAGAGGACCAAAATCAGCATGGTTTTACTTCAGGGAGATCATGTCAGACTAATCTAATCGACTTTTTTGATTATGTAACAAAAATATTAGACAACGGTGGAGCAGTTGATGTAGCATATCTAGATTTCAGCAAAGCATTTGACACCGTCTCACACAATAAACTAATTTACAAACTCTATCTCCTTGGTCTAGACTCAAAACTTGTGAACTGGGTGGAATGCTGGCTTAAGGACAGAAAATAAAGTGTCTTAGTAAATGGAGTTCATTCAGCAGAAGGGGCTGTTAATAGTGGTGTTCCTCAGGGGTCAGTTCTGGGGCCTGTTTTGTTTATCTGTGATATCAGCAAAGGGCTACAGGGGAAAGTATGTCTGTTTTGCAGATGATACAAAAATTTGTAACAGAGTGGATGTTCCGGGGGGGGGAAGACAAAATGAGAAGTGATATACAACAATTGGAGGGTTGGGCAAACGACTGGGATCTAAAGTTTAACACAGCAAAGTGTAAAATAATGCATTTAGGGAAGAAAAATGCAAATGTTAATTACAGACTTAATGACACTTTACTGATTGTTACAGACGAGGAACAGGACTTAGGAATTATTATTTCAGATGATTTAAAACTTAGTAAACAATGTAGTAATGCAGCGAGTAAGGCTAGCAGAATGCTTGGATGTATTGGTAGAGGTATTTGCAGCAGAAATAGTAAGGTTCTTATGCCACTTTATAGATCATTAGTTAGGCCTCATCTTGAGTATTGTGTGCAGTTCTGGAGGCTATACCTTCAGTAGGATATTAACAAACTTAAATCTGTGCAAAGGTACCAGGATAGGCTCAATGACCTAAATATGTATAGCTTAGAGGAGAGAAGGGAAAGAGGTGATATGATAGCAGCTTTCAAGTATGTTAAAGGGTTTAGTAAATCTGAGGCTGTGGGTATTTTACATAAAATGGAAAATTCAAGAACAAGGGGTCATGAGCTCAAGCTAAAGGGTAGTAGATTCAGGAGTAATTTGATGAAGCACTTCTTTACAGAAAGAGTGATTGATTTATGGATTAAACTTCCTCAAGAGGTAGTAATGACAAACACTGTCGGGCACTTTAAAAATACCTGGGACAAGCATAAGGCTATCCTACAAATAGATAAGTTTATACTGTTAGGTAATATTGGGCAGACTTGCTGGGCCTATGGCTCTTATCTGCCATCAATATCTATGTTTCTATGTTTCTATGTAATACCTGCGCAATGGAAATTGATTGTGAAAAGACTCCATCACGCGCGGAAAACTCCTAATGCGCTACTTGTAATCTTGCCCATTGTGTTTTGCTTCTGAAGATGTGTGCCCATCAAAAAGTTGCAGGCCTTTTCCAAATCAGCAAAGGAGTCATGTTATAATTAATCAAACATTTTTTATTAAGAATATTTTAAAATAATTTATATATATATATATATATATAATTTATTTTTATTTATTTATTTTTTTTAAATGTGAAATTGGTTGCGTCTTTTATGTTCATGATAGAATTTACTCAATTTTATTACCCATTAATGGATATAACAGTAAAGTGAACTGATTTTTATTGATAATGTTGTTATTTATGATAGTATTTTAAAATAGTGAGACAGGTTTTAATTACCACCTGTTGATATATAAACCTACTTAGGAACAGAACCAACATTTCTTTACAATAGCCAAATGCTTTAATCCTTTGTGTCTTATTGTTAATGCCAACCATGTAAACATGGCCTATGTATTTTATACCAGGTTACAGTGGGTAAGTAGCATAATCTGAGACAAGTGGCTAAACCTTAAATGAAAATGAAATAAGGTTACGCTTAACCACCTGACAACATTTTCATGTAACTGTAAAATAGAATTAGAAAGTATATAAACCTACTGCAAAATGGAAGCCAAACAAATTTTACACAAGTAAAATAGTTTAAAGGGACATTAACGGTAGTAGGAAAAGAACGGCAGACACTACACCGAAACCCAATAATATATTAAAAAAATAAACTTTATTCAGGACATACTAAAACTGCAAACAGACATGGCAGGCAAGGTGTGCAGACACGTTTCATGCCCCCTACAGGCGCTTACTCATAGACTACGGTCTCTGTTAAAACCTGCTCAATATATACTGTATGCTGGGGGCAACAGAATTAACTATTGCACTACCACATAAAAAGAAGGTTAAAAACAAAGAACACCTGGGTTAGACACAGTATATATAATAGCTTAACATTCTATCAGAGCACAGATCGTTCATACAGAACAACAAAATAACAAGATTTACATATACAAGAATATATATAAAAATATTTTACAAATAAAATATTTTTTATAAATAATTTTATATATATTCTTGTATATGTAAATCTTGTTATGTTGTTGTTCTGTATGAACGATCTGTGCTGTGATAGAATGTTAAGCTATTATATATACCGTGTCTAGCCCAGGTGTTCTTTGTTTTTAACCTTCTTTTTATGTGGTAGTGCAATAGTTAGTTCTGTTGCTCCCAGCATTTATATTGAGCAGGTTTTAACAGAGACCGTAGTCTATGAGTAAGCGCCTGTAGGGGGCATGAAACGCGTCAGACTGTCTGCACACCTTGCCTGCCATGTCTGTTTTCAGTTTTAGTATGTCCTGAATAAAGTTTATTTTTTAATATATTATTGGGTTTTGGTGTAGTGCCTGCCGTTCTTTTCCTACTACCGTTGATGTTTGTGGACTCATCCCCCACCTAGGCTACAGCACTCCGGGCTTTTCAGGTTTTTGCTCATGCGTTTGTCCCATGAGATTTACTTCAGGTCATTCCCCTGCATGCCGTGAGCTGCATATTCTCCGTCTCTTCAACATAAAGGGACATTAACCCCTTGTGCCATTTGGAAGTAGGTACTATGTCACACACTACTTTGCCTTGCATACCTTCATTTAACACAGAGGCAGATATTGCAGTCCCCACTGTCAGCTTAGAAGGCATCTGTCTTCATATGGTAAGGGAGCACTGATTGTGCGTCCTTACAATATGAAGGACAATCGCTAATCGTTGCAGAGAGTGACACTGGTGCAGAGTGGGAGCAGATGGAGAGAGGCGGGTGGATCAGCCTAGTGGAGGAGGGGGAAGAAAGGGTCAGGAATCCCTACACTACAGAAAAATGTGAGGTTGTGGAGAGGGAGGGATGGGTCCCTATACTATTGAACAAAATTGACTGGAGGGGGACCCTGCGCTACAGAAAAAAAAGGATCTTGGAGGGGGGAGAGGGAGGGGTGCAGCTCACTACAGAAAAAATAAATAAAAAAACTGATGGGCAGTGGTAACGGGGAGGATAAGAGCGGTTGGGGGGATTAGGAAGATAGGAGGGTGAGGAATACCCCTACACTACAGAAATAAAGCCCTTAACTGCATACTGGCAGGCTGTCTGCCAGTACCTAAGATGGTGGTGACCAGTAAGGGGGGGGAGAAGAAAATAGAGGTGTTTAGGAGGGATAAGTGGGATCAGGGGTGGGAGGTGTCAGGTGGGAGGGTATTCTCTACACTACCTTGCAAGCTAACTGACTAACCCCTTTACTGCTGGGAATTTCTGAAGTGTGGTGAGCAGCTGCAATTAGTGGCATTCTAATTCCCAAAAACTAATTGCAAAGAGAGCATTTTACATCCATATGTCTTATGACTGCATTAGTTGTATGTAAATAATTTCAATGAGAAACCTAAAGTTTGAGAAAAAAAAAATATATATTTTTTTTAATATGATCATGTTTGGCAGCCAAATAGTGGCATAAATTTTACCAAAAAGGCCCTGGATCAATAGCTTCAGTTGTCTACTTTAAAATGTATATCGTTTTCATAGGTAAATAAAAAAACGAAGGCCCTATTTCTGTTTAAATGGAGCGATAGCAAAAATGCTAAAAACTCTCTAGTACTTTGGGCAAGTTTTTCTCTTAAATTCCTGGTAGCAAAGGGGTTAAACATTAAGGGCTAGATTACAAGTGACAAGGTAAATCTTTTTTTTTTTAAATCGCAAGTAAACTTATTTTGCGCTAGAGTTAACCCCAAAAGCGCAAAAATCCTAACATGAGTTTTCGCACGCGCATGCATGTATTCCCCCATATAAATCAATAGAGAAAAAAAAGTGAAAAAACCTAACACTCGACCATAAGTCCCTAGCCTAATAACCCCAAAACCGCTATCCCCCCACATCACAAACTAAGCAAAATACACTATTAACCCCTAAACCACCATCCCCCCACAACGCAAAGTAATAAACTAACATCTAAACCCCTAACCTGACTACCCCTAACTTAACACTCCTAACTTAACCCAAATTAAAATACCTATAAATTTACAAAAAAAAATCCCAACTACCTTAAAAAAATTACCTGTAAAATTAAATACAAACCTGATCTAACCTTTAAAAAAAAAAAAAACATCACTAAAAATAAAAAAACTAACATTATTGAAAAAAAAATAACATTACACAAAATAAAAAAAACCTAACATTTCAGACAAAAAAACTAACATTACATAAAAGAAAAAAGTCTAACTTGTCAGAAAAAACCCTAACATTACAGAAAAGAAAAAATCTAACTTTACAGAAAATAAAAAAATAATTACTAAAAAAAATAAACAATTTAATCCTATTCTAATACCCCCCCCCCAAAAAAAAAACAAAATAAAAAAAGCCCTATTCTAAATCTAAACTACCAATAGCCCTTAAAATGGCCTTTTGTAGGGCATTCCCTTAAAGTGATCAGCTCTTTTAGGAAAAAAAAAACACACTATACCCTCATCTCCCAAAATAAAAAAAAAACCTAACTAAAAAAACTAAATTACCCATTGCCCTCAAAAGGGCATTTCCCTTAAAAGGGCATTCAGCACTTTTGCTGCCCCAAAAAAAACAAAAAAAAACAAATCTATATAAAAACACCCTATTGACACTAACCCCATAAAGGTACTCACCAATGATCATGGCGGCACTTCATCTCCTTCATCCAGGCGGTGGCCCATCTTCATCCAGGCGGGGGTCCATCTTCATCCAGGTGGCAGTCCATTTTCTTTATCCAGGAGGTGATGGCGGCAGCAGTGGTCCTCCTCTTGCGAGCTTCAACACTGAGATTATAGAAACATAGAAACATAGATATTGAAGGCAGATAAGAGCCATAGGCTAGCATAGCCTTATGCTTGTCCCAGGCATTTTTAAAGTCCCCCACAGTGTTTGTAATAACTACTGCTTGAGGAAGTTTATTCCATAAATCAATCACTCTTTCTGTAATGAAGTGCTTCCTCAAATTACTCCTGAATCTACTACCCTTCAGCTTGAGATCATGACCCTTTGTTCTTGAATTTTCTATTTTATGTAAAATACCCACAGCCTCAGTTTTACAAAGCTCTTTAATGTACTTGAAAGTTGCTATCATATCACCTCTTTCCCTTCTCTTCTCTAAGATATACATATTTAGGTCATTGAACCTATCCTGGTAAGTTTTATTTTTTAGACCATGTACCATTTTGATAGCCCTCCTTTGCACAGATTCAAGTTTGTTAATATCCTTCTGAAGATATGGCCTCCAGAACTGCACACAATTCTCAAGATGAGGCCTAACTAATTATCTATAAAGTGGCTTAAGAACCTTACTATTTCTGCTGCAAATACCTCTACCAATACATCCAAGCATTCTGCTAGTCTTACTCGCTGCATTACTACATTGTTTACTAACTTTTAAATAATCTGAAATAATAACTCCCAAGTCCTGTTCCTCATCTGTAACAGTCAGTAAAGTGTCATTGAGTCTGTAATTAACATTTGGATTTTTCTTCCCGAAATGCATTATTTTGCACTTTGCTGTGTTAAACTTTAGATCCCAGTCGTTTGTCCAGTCCTCCAATTGTTGTATATCACTTCTTATTTTGTCTACCCCCTTGAACATCCACTCTGTTACAAATGTTTGTATCATCTGCAAACAGACATACTTTCCCCTGTAGCCCTTTGCTGATATCACAGATAAATATGTTAAACAAAACAGGCCCCGGAACTGACCCCTGAGGAGCACCACTAGTAACAGCCCCTCTGCTGAATGATCTCCATTTACTAAGACACTTTGCTTTCTATCCTTAAGCCAGCATTCCACCCAGTTCCTAATTTTTGAGTCTACACCAAGGAGATACAGTTTGTGAATTAGTTTATTGTGTGGGACGGTGTCAAAAGCTTTGCTGAAATCTAGATATGCTACACCAACTGCTCCACCCTTGTCTAATACTTTTGTTACATAATCAATTAAGTCAATTAGATTAGTCTGACATGATCTCCCTGAAGTAAAACCATGCTGATTTTGGTCCTCTAAATTGTTTGTCTTTATGTAAGTCATAATTATTTCTTTTAAGAGGCTTTCCATTAATTTCCTTAATACTGAAGTTAAACTAACTGGCCTGTAGGTACCAGAGTCTTCCCTACTGCCCTTTTTATGAATAGGGGTATTACATTTGCTATTCTCCAATCATCTGGGACAGCTCCTGTTAATAGTGACTAATTAAACAGATCAGTTAATGGGACAGTTAGCACTGATCAAAGTTATTTTAAAACCCTTGGATTAATATTATCAGGACCCACTGCCTTTTAACATTTATTTTATAAATAAATAATAAATATTTTAATAGATAATGCTAACAAAACCTCATCCTCTGTAAAAATATTAGTGTTAAGCTTGTTTCTATTTTTTGCTTATCTCCTTCTATTATTCTATCATCAACTGATTTCAATTGTACTATTCCTACCTTATTTTTCTTCTTTCACTGATATATCTAAATAATGTTTTGTCCCCATGTTTTACTGACTGTGCTATCTTCTCTTCTGCATGAGCTTTAACCTTCCTAATTAACTGCTTAGTCTTTTTTTGTTGGAGTCCCCATATTTTCATATCATAATCTGATTGTGTGTTTCTGTAATTTTTATAACCTATCTTTTTTGTCTTTACAGTATGTGTTACTTCTTTGGAAAACCAAATTGGTTTCCACATTAATTTACTTTTACAGACATGTCTAATACAGTGTGCGGTTGCATCTTCACAAATCTCCACTGTTCTTGAACCCCTGTAATAAGAGTTTTCCCTTTTAAATAGTTTTTTAGGTATTCTCCCATTAATGAAAAACCTGCCTTCTTAAAGTCTAAAACTTTTGTTTTAGTCTGGCTGGACAGTTTTTGCACATAAATACTAAACCATATTGATGATCACTGGATCCTAAGTTCTCACTTACAGACACATCTGAAACTGTATCACTGTTTGTAAGTATTACATCTAATATAGCTTCCTTACAAGTTGGTTCCTTAACTAATTGATCAAGTGATTCCCCTAGCAGAGATTCAAGAATCAACCTGCTTCTAGCTGATTTAGCAGAAGGAATCTTACAGTCTTTATCTGGCAAATTAAAGCCCCCCATTATTATAACCTTACTCATTATGGTCATTTTGGTTATTTCTTCTAATAACAGATTGTCCAGTTTTTCATCTTGCAATGGAGAACTATATACAACCCCTATTCTAAACACATTTTAATCTCCAATTTTCAAAGTAACCCAAATAATTTCCACCTCATCATTTCTTCCTACAATTTCAGTAACGTTTATATTTTCATTTACATACAGAGCAACTCCTCCACATTTCTTTCCTACTCTGTTCTTTTTAAATAACCTGTATCCAGGTATGACTATGTCCCAGTCATGGAAATCATTGTACCATATTTCTGTTATAGCTACTAATCCAAGTTGTCCCTAGTCATTATTGAAATGAGTTCAGGTAATTTATTTCCTAAGCTGCGGGCATTTGTGCTCATGGCTCAAATAATTTTTTTACTAGAATTTCTAGAAATGTTACTTGGAATAACAGTTTTGGCATGCTGTGTGGGGCAGGTGGATATACTAATGCTACCCCCCTTTATTAGTTTAAATGGTTTCCAATAAAGCATTTAAACTCCTCTCCCAAATACTCTGTTCCTTTAACCCTTTGGCTGCTTTTTTAACTTTTTTTTAATATATTTTTTTAATATATATTTTTTTTTACTTTTTTTACTTTTTTTTCCAGATCCCACATACATATATCATTGAAAAGGTGATTACCTTTCCAACAGTGGGTCTTGGGAGTCTGTAGCTGCTTAGATGCATGAGATACAGGCTTCTAAGCAGCATGCCCCATCTCCTTATATTTTCCATTGTTCATTTTAAATAAAGTTGCACAGTGACATCATCACGTCATTGCACATGCCATTACCACGTGAAACGTGAAGCCTCTCACTAGTCAGGCCAGATCGCTGGTATAAGAGTAGGTAGGAGCCCCCAGATAGCACTCAAGGTGGGTGAGTGCTAGTGACAGCTCTGAACCGTCGTTAGCACCTGACGGAAAAAATTTGTGACGGCTCAGATCCGTCGTTAGTACTCAAGAGGTTAAAGGGACAGTATACTGTAAAATAGTTTTTCCCTGAATGTGTTTACAATTGCTTTTTTTACCAACTGCAGAGTAAAAAATGTATGAAAATGAGCTTTTAAGGCTTATTTGTGTATATTAAAGCTCTGATTTTGTGTTTTGAAGTCACAACCTAATAAAATGGGTTGAGCTTGTAGGTATAATCAGATCTCATTACTGTATCAAATTGTGTGCATATACCTGCTTCTTTATCTTATATCTGTAGGTATAATCAGATCTCATTACTGTATCACATTGTGCACATATACCTGCTTCTTTATCTTATATCTGTCCTTAAAACAATCACCAGTACTTTGAGAGAACAATGGAAAATCAACATTTTATTACCTTATCTCTTCTATAACCCACTGGGAGTGTAATTTCTTCTGCTGGCTGTGTTTACAAAGCTTATCTATAGCTGGTACGCGCGGCCACAAACTTTCAGAATAGGTGGGGATACCACATGCTAAATCAACAATTTCAAATGCCAATATAAGGGAAAAGGAGCTACTTGTAAACAATTTAATACACTCCAGCAGGTAAAGTAGATCATTGTGAACAAATTAAAGGGGAGAAAATTTTTGAGTAAACTGTCCCTTTAACATCCAAATGCAAGCCATCTCTCCTAAATAACCTAGAATCTTGCCAAACAGAGCTATATTGGACAATAAAACCAAATCCTCGTTCCCTGCACCACTTATCTAACCAAGATTTAAATGTTGTTATCCGCTCCATCTTTCCTGCATCCTGGCCATAGACAGCTAAAATAGCAGAAAATGATAGAGTTGATGCCACATTCTCTAAATGATTACCTAGGTCACAAAACTCTTTCTGAAGAGCAGCAACATGATTACTAGCCAGATCATTTGTTACTAAATGAACAATCACATCTAACTAACTTCCCTTTCCTGCTGCCTTAACAATTCTCAAAATACGATTCTTATCTCTGTGAGCAGTAGCTCCTGGAAGACATCTAACCTCCCTTGCGTCTCCTATACTTTCACCTAAATACACATTCCTCACCCACTAACAGTCTTTTCCTCAAAAACACATCTGCAGTTCTTTCCTGTGTTATGTTACCCGGAGAATCAGGTACCAAGAGATTTGAATTACCTGTTACAGCTTCAGAGGGTTCAGAAACAGCCATCGGCAAGAGCAGCATTGGAGTTTTTCAATGGCAGAGGTTGTGGACAATGCTTCTGGTCTACTGTTCTAATTCTTCCAGAGCCTACAGTGATCCATCTGCCTCTCCCTACTTATCTCTGGGGTAGAGGGGCTTCTTTCTGAGGCAGCTTTGTAGAGGTAACAGGTATGTTACTTACCTTAGCTTAAAGGATAGCTATTTCTTCCCTTAAGAGGGAAAACTGCTTAAAAACAGGACAGCCCCTAAATCTCCAAAAAGTAATGCAATTAAAATGTGCAAAACACCAATTGCACTGTATCTGAGACATTTTAAACTATGCAACACTTTAACAATTAGTAAAATATAAGTATTCTTTACTACTGAATAACCCTGAATAACTGAATAATTCCAGAGCTAAACAGATCTCTTTAAATACCCTCAGAAAGGTACGGTAGGTTCCCTCCTAATTGCTTACCTATGCAAACAATCTAATTGTTATCTATTTTCAATACTAAAAACCAGAATACAAAAGAATGTAAATTAACTCAAACTTTTAACTTTTCAATTTCTGTAGTGAAACTAATTCACAGTTCAGGTTTACCACCTGTAAAAAACAGTAAATATAAAGTTAATAGAAATACAAAATAGATTATCTGAAAGTAACAAACTTTTCAAGTAACAACAATTTAAAAGAGAAATGTTATATACCTCCTGAAATAACTCAAATATCCTTATTTATTTGATCCTTTTTTTTAGCTTGATCCTGTTACGCTCGGCTGCTGGGAAGCTCTGCAGTCCTCTCTGTGTGCTTTATTGACAGGTGTCTGAGCCACCCCTTCCTGATGATGTCACAACCAGGCTTTTTATTCCAGGCTTCCTGTTTCTCCAGTGCCTGTTTGTTTGTTTAACTTTGTGGCTTCTGTTAGGAATTCGCTGTGGAATCTCTCTAACTGCTGCTTTTCTGTTGCCAATCTCTTCAAGGACTTACTATGCTGGATTAACCTTCAACCTCCTGATTACCTGTCTCCAAACAATGCAAGTACTGTTTGTTTTGTGAAACTTTCAAACTGCCTGTTTACCTGCTGCAAAATCTGACTACTCTGTGTACTGCCAAACTATTCAAATACTGTTATTTCTGTGAAAGCTTCAATCTGCATGTTTACCTGTTTCCAAACTCTGCAAATACAATTATTCAGTGTAAACCTTCAAACTGCTTGATATCCTGTTGCCAATCTCAACAAGTACTGATTAATCTGTGTTAACCTTCAAACTACCAGATTACCTGTTGCTATCTCTGCAAGTTCTGACAACACAGTGTTAACCTTCAAACTACCTGATTACATGTTGTTAATTCTGCAAGTTCTGACTACACAGTGTTAACCCTCAAACTGCCTGATTACCTGTTGCATACTCTGCAAAGACTGTCTACACAGTGTTAACCCTCAAACTGCCTGATTACCTGTTGCATACTCTGCAAAGACTGTCTACTCAGTGTTAACCCTCAAACTGCCTGATTACCTGTTGCATACTCTGCAAAGACTGTCTACACAGTGTTAACCCTCAGACTGCCTGATAACAAATTACCTACTCCTGCATTATTAACTGTTTACTGTTTTACCCTTCTTCTGTCTGAGTATACGTGGACTATCCCTGCTCTCCTGATTCTGTGGAAGACATTTCCTGAAACCAGTTCCTTATTCAGAAGTCTATCTGGCTGATATCTTGAATTACTTTGGCACAGGCTAACCCTGCTCCATCTCGTGAGTACTTTGTTTTTTGGAGGTTGTCGTGGGGTCACGTCCTGGATTAAACTCAGAGTGCAAGGGTGTTGTTTATGTTCGCCCTAGCATTTGGGTCTTCTTCTTGACATTTCCTGACCTGACAGATCCCTTTGCTAAGAAGGTCCTCTTCATACAGTCTCCAATTGCACACTGAAAAGTAAATCGGAGGTACCCCTTTTATAGGGGGTACCCTTGCATTCCTATTTTGCTGATTTGGATCTTCAAATTCAAATCATCCAATAGAATGAAAGGAAAAAGCTTTGACTGTAGAAAGACCATATGAAGAGGACCTCATGGAGTGCTTCCATTTTGGAACATAGGTTTCACTGCAGGTATTTGAAGGAGAGTTGCTGCACATATGCAAACTCATCAGCACTGGAATACTGTGACAACTAGATGTCAACATGGAAACACCCATGACTAGATGGAGTAGGATGATAACCTCAATACTATGCTTAAAGATGTATTTAGTGTTTAACACTTAACAGCTCAATTTTTTTAACCAGCAATGTAAGCCTGGCTATACAAGAAATATGCTTACACAATTATATAACATTTAATACTCTATAGTCTTTATAAGGTTTTGTCACTTGTTGGAGGAAGTTACTAAGCTAAAGTGAGCCAATGTTATACAAAAATGTAGAAAAAATGCATGTCGACTTCACCTGTAAATGGCTCCACTGAGATCAGAAGTGATGGAGGGTTTACTAGACAGATTTAATGATGTTAGTGGGCCTAATATGTTTTTCTATAATTATTAAACATCACATATTAGTCTTATGTACATACACATATACAGACTCAGAAACTATATTCATCACATGCACACATTAAATCCCTTGAATCTATTCCCTTTCTCTCGCTCCCCACACACATTTTTTTGCACAATATATTTTTTGTTGTCTAATTTTATTTGACTTAGTTAAAGGTTCATCGCCAGTCTTTTCATTTCACTTCCCTTCCCTTATACTTCACCCATTTTCCATATTTTCTCTTCCACCCTTTTACATTTTTTTTGTATTTTTATTAAAAAATAGAATTATGATTAGATTTAGATAACTTTAAATTAGTGTTATGGATAGTGATAGGGACCAGGCATATTTTAGAATTAGGACTAGTATATACTGTATATATATAAAGCTAGTATAATGGTAGCTTTATGGCTTAAAGTAGACAAGGTAGTTAGTATTTTAGGATAGAGTAGGAGCATCAAAACATCGATTAGGGCTAAGTAGATATTTGGTAGGAGAAATGGATAAGGTAGTGGAGAGAAAGGAAGAGGGGAAGGATAGTGGGTAAGGTAAGGACAAGGAGATTGTAGGAGGAAGTGGATGGTTTTGTATACAACAGCAGTCTACATACCAGTAGGCAGAAGGTGAGACAGATTGAAGGTTACAAATCAGAATAAGATCAGACAGATTCCACACATGCAGTAACATCTAAATAAGTGAGACATGATTGGAGAGGAAAAGGGGTGGAAGATGAAGGCATAAGACCAAAGGGACAGAATATAGAAAGATATGCTTATATCATAAGAGAAATAATTTGAGATGTCTGTCCCTCATACTTCCAAGAGGAGGTCCATGGAGGAGAGATAATTCATTGTGAATAAAAAAGCACTTGTAAGGACATATTTATAGAGGTCATCTCAGAAGAAGATTCCTAATATCAAGAGAAATGGCTTATGGGAGGAAATTAAAACAGAAGTGTGAATGTTTGGTGGAATAGGTCAATATAAGTATTTCATGACTGTAGAAGAAAAAAAAGTATAGAACAAAAGTATGCCAAGGAAACAGGAGGTGGCCCATGTTGGCTTGTTATATAACAGAAATAGGAGGAGATGTGCTGGAAAACAAAAGTGACTGAATAAGGGAAACTAAGAGAACATGGGTGGAACTGAAATTTAGTATGTTAATATGGCATTTAACTTTCTATAAAAAAACATATGTGTGTTTATTACAAAATGGAGAGAGTGAGAAAGGATGTACACACTCATTTACTATTTGGGTGTTTTATTTTAAACAAATTTCACAGTAGAATTACAAATTCTGATACATTTGTAAATTATCTGTATTGAACAATAATTTGATCATATCAGACTGGATGATTGAGGTTTAATTTTTTCCACTGTTCTGTCACCATTTTGTTAACATGATAAAAACAGTAAAACGTTTTGTTATGTTTTCCAAATAAGTATATCATTGTGACCTTCTTGCTATTTAAATTATTGTTCTCCTTTATTTGCATCTTATCTTTCTTCTAGGGCTTGGTTGTAGTTGGATGTCATATAGTCAACCCTGTGTCTGTGCTGTATTTTATATGCATCAACATCCCACAATAATTTTGATTATTAAATTTGAACAAAACCTTTGATTTTGAAAGTCAACCAGTTTTCTATTGAATTATTCTACCAGATTGGTCCAAACACTGAAATGTCATTTTCAATTGATCAAACACTCTTTCAATAACTCCCCTTTGCTGACAGTCACCTAACAGATCCCAAATTAATATTAATAGATAACTTTTTAAAGCGTAACCAGAATCCCTTCAAAACAGAGAAATAAAAATTACTAATAAATCAATCTTAAGTGAAACATAGTCTATAACTATGCTTAGACCTTAAAGCACTATTCAAATAGCAGAATGTGACATTTTTCACTGCAAAACATTTAACATAAAAGTAACATATTACTTTACATACTTTATGGCAATAATATAATTATATTTGCCCCAAAATGTTAAAACTTTTGTATAAATTTAATAAAACTTTGTATTTTATTGGGGAGATTCTTTACACCAAGCTGTAACATTTGCCATATACCTTTGGTATTTTTATCTTTTAAAATAAAATACTCATTTTTATCCATATACAAGTCTGGTGGATGGTGTAAAGACTCCCTTTCAGTAACCCAAGGGCGAGACAGCCCTCCTCTCTACATTTTCTCCCAGCTTCAGCTCCAGTGATTCAGTGTCATTGGGAGACCTCAAGGTCTGGCGAGGATCTCACCATATCAGCCAGCTGGTTTGCTGCAGAATACCAGCCTGCCTCTACCGGCACAACTGAGTGCCATTCCACTTGTGAGTACCCTGTGTTTGTCCATATCTGGATTTTCTGGTCTTTATTGATCTACACATGAGGCGCCTTTGTCCTTCTTTTTGTTTTTTTATCAAAGAAGTTCATCATCCCATCGGGTGAAGTCAGAGAGCTGCCTATTAGGCATATTGTCATCGTGAGGATTTCTTTTGGACTTTTATCACCATATCTAAAGACTGGTTATAATTTGTATTCACTTTGATCTACATTTACAATATATATTTTTTAATATCTTTATTTATTTATTTTCTTTCATTTCAAGGTCATTTATATATATATATATATATATATATATATATATATATATATATATATATATATATTAATATTATTTTGTTATTTTATTGTGTTTATTTTGTTTAGCGCCTCCTATAGGAGTTTAGTGGTTTTGGAGATTTTTTTCTCTTGTTCCGTTTTGACACTACTACTCCTTGTATATTAAATAATATAATTATATTTGCCACAAATTGTTAAAACTTTTGTATAAATTGAACATTTTGCAATAACATAAGGCCTAGTTTGATTTATTCCCATTGAACGCCCATACACTAGAATTAAGCCAATGTTTCTTTAAAAATCATGAGATCTTTGAAAAGTTCCAGATGGCATTCAATGGGTAGCACTAAGCATTTTTACCATTCTAGATACATTTCTACATGATTATGACGCTGGCTCCAGGTGCAACCTTAATAAATCATAGCGTTGCATAAGCTGATCTCTCCTCAACCTATAATGTTCTAAGAATTCTACAATTCCACTCAAACCCATGGATATTTAGATCATGTAATCTCCTAAGGGATTTGTGAGAAGAATAATATTCTCAGGTTCTTCGTCTCTTCTTGCATTCATGTTTGTAAAAAGCCATTAATTATTTAATGTAAAGGTTGTGTCATACAACTTTGGCCAATAGAATCTAAAGTCTGCATTGCTCCTTGACCATGAGTTTAAAGTTCACACAATAACATAACCTTTTTATCAGGTGCATACAACTTAATAGATGTTTGCTACTGAACTGAATGATACAGGTAAATATAAAGTGTTTGATAATTATGCAAGGTACCGGAAACTGCTAAATCCAGGAAAATACATACTTCTATGCATTTGAAAAGATTGTGATGTGTTTATATGGCTGCAGATCCATAGAATTGACAGATGTTTCTGCAATGCTTTAGTATCATAAGCCATGTGGCTACTACAACTGCTGATTGGGTTACCGTCAATTTCTGTTTGGAATCAGTAGTTCTCTGCAGTTCCTGTGCAGTACTGTAAGTATTCCTTTAAATCCTTTTGCGGGAGTTAAACACCCAGAGTTGCAAGCTGCTAGTAATAAAACCGCAGGCTCTGATTTATTCAAACATGTAATTTTTCCACTATAATGACCCTTTAATGCAGTGTTTCCCAAACCCAGTCCTCGGGACCCTTACTCAGGCCAGATATTCATTATATCTTAACTAGAGCACAGGTGAAATAATCAGCTGGTGGGTGAACTGATTCTTTCACCTGTGCTCTAGTTAAGATATAATAAATATCTGGCCTGAGCAAGGTTCCTGAGGACTGGGTTTGGGAAACACTGCTTTAAAGGGACAGCCTTCTCCAGAATTTGTATTATTTAAAAAGATAGATAATCCCTTTCTTAACCATTCCCAGTAATGCATTACCAAGATGGTTATATTAAAATATGTTTTACCTCTGTGAGTACCTTGTATCTAAGCATCTGCAGACCACCCCCTTATTTCCGTTATTTTGACAGACTTGCATTTTAGCCAATCTGTGCAGTGCTGACTCACAAGTAACTCCACAGGACTGAACACAATGTTATCTATATGGCACACAAAAACTTGCAATCTAGCTGTGAAAAACTGTCAAAATGCACTGAGATAAGAAGTGGCCTTCAAGGGCTTAGAAATTAACATATGAGCCTACCTAGGTTTAGCTTTAAACACATAAAGTTGACATATTTTGTAATTGGCGTTACATTTGAAAAACAAAATCCGTGTGTAAGAGAAGAAAGACAATGATATATTATAAATAATGAAGCGTATCATATGAGTACTGATATATTCTATTTTTCATATTATTTTTAGTATACAATTGAGTTTTTCCATTTTTTCATTCATAACAGATCACATTATTTGTTCAGATTGATGGTCTATTGTATCACTAGAGCAATTAATTAAATGTCTATCTTCATTAAAAATAATATTTACGTTTTTTAAATTTCCCATTGTTGAAAAGAGCATTTTGAAGGGAGCCAAAATGTTGATAAGAAGCCATATACTGTATACACACACATATATACTGTGTGTGTGTGTATATATATATATATATATATATATATATATATATATATATACATATATATATATATATATATATATATATATATATGACAAACCAAAAGCCATTAATTAATTCATTGTTCAACTGTTATCATTTTTTACTTCAATGGGAGAAGAAAACAACCTCCCATCCAAGCAGAAAATGAATACAAGTCTTTTTGGCAAAACTTTTTAATCATATTCCTGATCTCTGTTTCTCTCCAGAAATGTATCTAAACCATTTTTAAATTCATCTAAGGTATTGGCAATTACTACCTCCTTAAGTAACGAGTTCCACAAATGTATTGCTCTTAATGTGAAAAAACATTTATGTTGCAGGAGAATAAATCTCCGTTCCTCCAGCCTTAAATTGTGACCTCTTGTCACAAACAATTTTCATGGAATAAACAGAGCGTCTGCCATCTCTGTATATGGGCCTTGAATATATATTAAAAAAGAATCATGTCACCTCTCAAGCGCTTTTTTTCTAGAGCACAGACCCAGTTTGGCTAACCACTAGTCATAGCTTAAATTCTCCATTCCCTTGTTAAATAGAGTCCTTTGTATTTATTGGTGCCATTAATATAAAATATTAAAGTAAGCATAGTTCTAAAATATTCCTATGGTTTTGTGGAATACATGTGTGTCTTAAATTTTTTAAAAAGTTTACAATTTGTTAATACTAGTTGTAAAAGGACATTTTGGGGCCTATTTTACAAAGGTCTGTCGGACCTGATCCGCTCTCCGTATTCAGCATTGCACCAGCAGCTATTGTGAGCTGCTGGTGCAACGCCGACCCCTGCAGATTTGCGGCCAGCAGGGTGTGTCAATCAACCCGATCGTACTAGATCGGGTTGAATTTCACCGATGTCTGTCCGCTTGCTCAGAGCAGGCGGACAGGTTATGAAGCAGCGGTCTTTAGACTGCTGCTTCATAACTGGTGTTTCTGGCGAGCCTGCAGGCTCGCCAGAAACACGGGGCTTCAAGCTCCATACGGAGCTTGATATATAGGCCCCTTTGGTTCTTAGTAGAGACAGATAAAAACTTAAGTCCGTTGAGAGAGTATACAGCAAAAACATATTTTATTTTTTTTTTTTTAAATTGTACAAATGGAAAATGTTGTTGGATATAAGAGGCAAAACATTTTAGAAGAACAATATTTTTCACTGATAAAGAACTTTCATGTTAAATTAAAAGCAGCAGAAACTTCAATGCTCAAATCGATTTTGCATTTTTACTAAATATTCTACAAAATTGATGGCTACAATTCATCCATGAATTCTCAGATTTTAGAATTAGTAAAGGAGGAATATTTAATTTCTGTTAGCAATTATTTTATCCTGAGCTCTATACTCATATTTATCCTTTATCGTCACGAACCTTGTTTCAACTTTAGAAGTCAACTGTAAATAACATATTTTAATCAGTGATTGAATTAGCAAGACAGATTAGTTGTGCAATGTTTAATTTTGATATTTGAATCAAATCAATGTGTTTTACTATATTGGAGGAATTAAAAAGCCTGTTTAATGTCAACTTCTTAAAATTGGATTATGTTGGAAGCAAAGAAGACATTACCGCCATCCTGGACAATCTCTCCTTTTATTTTTTTCATTTCATTCTGTCATGTTTAATGGCATGTTTAATATAGTTTCCAGGCACGGTGATCTAAGATTTCAGAATCTGATAACTTTCATACTTGTTTCAGCCAAACTAATTTTGGCTTTAATGCAATTTTTTTTCTTATCAGAAGTTCTTGATGTTATATAAATTGCTTGCTGACATTTATCAAAAACTGAAGCCAGATATTGTGTGATCCATGTAGAAACCAAATATAAAACAATGTTTGTTAGAATAACTGATACTGTGGAAGTATATCAAAGTCCACCTGTTCGGGCCATATGTATGTATAGGGGAAAATGATTATGAATTTAGATTCTTTTTTTTTTAACAAACAAATAATAGACGTGAACATCTACTGTATATAAATGCAACACAAATCAAGCAACCTATCACAAAACATATAATATTATTTCCATTTCAACTAAGGAATTCTGTCTGAGGATATAACATTTTGAACCCATTTTTTACATTTTGTCTACAAATTAATTTTACAATATATATATTATTTTTTTCTAAAATTAGCCTGATGTCCTTTATCATTAACAATTACTCTCTATAAGCCTATAAGCTGATACATAGGATCCTATTTGTTATACTGCAGATGGACAAGATAACCAGGCAGGAAACCTGTCTGCCCATATTAAAGTGGAGCAAGTCAGCATCTGCTACTGGAATTCTTTTAACTGGTAAGACACCTTTACATTTATTGACTTATTTGCAATATAATCTGAGCTAGGCTTGTTCAAATACTGAAAGCTTGAAATTATTAGAGTGAATTCTTCTTTTGAATTTAATTATTGATAAACATATTGTCCAGCACTATGGCATTAGGTGCATGGCAGTCTGGTACACTTCCTCTTTTGGTTTGTCACAATGGACTGATTCTCCCACTCACACAGATGGTCACTCCCTTGACATGATCATTAGCTATAGATGCACTCTCTCAAACTGCTCCAAACCCTCCAATCCTTCGGCATCTGTGACACAGCCCTCTCATGGCTCTCTTCCTATCTGTCAAACCATACCTTTAGTGTAGCCTTCTCTGGGCCTCCTCTGCCCCATCACCACTTTCTATCGGAGTACCGCAAGGCGCTGTCCTCGGTCCCCTTCTCTTCTCAATCTACACGTCATCACTAGGTTCCCTAATTAAGTCCCACGGTTTCCAATATCATTTGTATGCCGACGACACCCAAATCTACTTCTCTGCACCTGACCTATCTCCATCCTTGCTAACCCGTGTCACTAACTGTCTTTCTCACATCTCTTCCTGGATGTCCTCTCACTACCTCAAGCTAAATCTCTCCAAAACTGAGCTCCTTATTGTCCTCCTTCTTCTAAAATCTCCACCCCAATCTTTCTATAACTGTCGACAACTCCATCATTACCCCTACCCTGCATGCCCAATGTCTCGTGGTCACATTTGACTCAGATCTTTCTTTCACTCCTCACATTCAGTCCTTGGCTAAAGCCTGCCACTTCCACCGTAAAAACAACTCTATAATTAGATACTTCCTTACACAAGACACAACTAAGATTTTAATCCACTCTCTCATCCTTTCCCGCCTCAATTACTGCAATTCTGTCCTCTCTGGTCTCCCCACCTACCGCCTAGCTCCTTTACAATCCATAATGAATGCCTCTGCCAGGCTCATCTTCCTTACACGTCACTCTTCATCTGCTGCACCTCTCTGCCAATCCCTTCACTGGCTTCCTCTTGCCTCTAGCATCAAACACAAAATTCTCACTCTGACATACAAAGCCCTCAATTGCACTGCTCCCCCTATATCTCAGACCTTGTCTCCAGATACTCTCCCTCCCGTCCGCTTCGCTCTGCTCATGACCTCATACTCTCCTCCTCTCTTGTTACCTCATCACACACCATTTACAGGACTTCTCCAGACTGGCTCCCATCTTGTGGAACTCTCTGCCTCACTCCACAAGACTCTCTTCTAGTTTTGAAAGCTTCAAACGCTCCCTAAAGACTCTACTGTTCAGGGATGCATACAACCTATGCTAACCTTTCTTTATACCAGTTCCTCTCCTCCATCGCTATCCCCTGAACCGCCTTAGCATGTAAGCCTAAGAGTCCAGCTGTTTGTAGATCACCTTTTTAAGAGCTGACTACAACAGTGCAACTCTTGGCAGGGCCCTCTACCCATTTGATCCATATAATTGTTTTGTTGTACTCCACCTTTGTTTATAGCGCTGCAAAATCTGTTGGCGCTCTACAAATAACCGATAATAATAATAATTAATCCATGTAGTAAGTAAATGTTAAATTGTTTTATGAAAACATGGTTTACATTGTTTGAAATAGTATATTTTGGAATCTATCTATTTTATACATCCATCTGTTTGTCTTCCTGAATATTTTATCAACAATAAAACATCAACATTACATTTTGTAAAGATTTTTTGAAAATCTTCTAATTAAACTATTTTATAATGACACTTAAATATTCTCTGCAAAACGAACAATAGATTATAAAAAGCAAAAACATTTATATATTTTCTTTCACACTAACTAATCTATCATTCTTTATACAACATATAGAAATAATAATTTTGTTTTGTGATTCTCCCTATGGGCTATGCGCCCAGGCTTGTCTGGGATTAACTGTCTGAGTCCCTGAAACTGTGCAGCTGTCTGAGAGTGCTGGTGAGCACCCAGGGCTGTGAGTTTTGCAGGGTCACAAGGTGTGTATGCACATATATATTGTGACAAAAAAATATCCTTCCCCTTGGGTTTTTGTCCCGGGAACAGCTTTGCGCACAGTCTTCACAGCAGAAAGAACTTTATACACATGGGATTTAGATGTAAAAGCATTGGCCTATTTATTCATAGAAAGTTTGCAGGAATAGAGTTTTAATATAAACAAAAACAAAATAAATGCTTGCACAATGTCGCTTACTAAACAGAATAGAACATTCCAGACTAAAGTTGTGTGGCTTGAACACATAACTGCAAAATTACAAACAGATTTCAAAACTTACAGGCCTAGATCCTCCAGACAGTAGGGATGTGCACGGGGGGAAAAAAAATTGTCAGTAAAAATGTATTTTCGGTAAATTTAAATGTTTTCGTTTTAGTTCATTTATGTTCATGGATATATTAGCTACAAACGAACTTCAGTTTAAATTTTTGTTTCAAACTAAAATATTCATTTTGAGCTACAGTACAGATTATTGCCATTTTCTTTATATGAAGCTGTAATCAGCTATATTAGATTTTATTTCTATGTAATTCTTAAAGGTACAGGAAACCCCAAAAATGTCCTTCATAATTCGGAGAGAACATACAATTTTAAACATATTTTCAATTTACTTTTATAATCACATATGCTTCATTGTTTTGTTATCCTTTGCTGAAGGAACAGAAATGCACTACTGGCAGCTAGCTGAACACATCTAGTTAGTCAAATAGCCAATCACAAGAGACAAATGTGTGCAGGCACCAATCACCAGTTATCTCCCAATCGTGTAAGATATGTGCATATTCATATTCAACAATGGATACCAAAAGAACAAAGCACATTTGAAAATACAAGTGATTTAAATAGTGTCTTAAAAGTGCACGCTTTTTCTGATTCTTGCAAGTTTCATTTTGACTTTCTTATCCCTTTAAACTTATTATTTATACATATAATTTTTGGCAAAACTAAAAAGTTTACTTAAAGGTACATTAACTATACTACTAGTATACTTACTATCCTGAAAGTGTCTATTCTTAACCCCTTCAATGCGTATGACGAGGTGTTCTGATCATTCGCATCACTACCGGTAGGCGCATGAGGCGCCCTTCTCGTCATTCAGGGGCATCACCCATCAAACGCTAGACAAATATGTCAGTCAAAGCTGACAGTTATGTACACGTGTGTAGCACTCACTATCCTTAAGGCCTATTGGAAGGATTAGTGGTCAAATAGATGGAAGGAGGAGGAAACTTAAAATTAAAATATAACCTTTATTAGGATAATTAAAAATCCAAACATACACACACAAAAACAACTCTAAAAACACAGGGGGTGGTAGGTTGTTAGTATATAAATGCACAAAAACACTGTATGCCACTTCAAAGTTGGTACAAATTATACATGGTAAGATAACTCTGGCCTAGGATGTCGGTTTTAATCCATAGTCAGGGTATATATCATTAGTGATGTCACGAATTGTTGCCTCGGCGGCGAACATATGCGATGTTCGATCTGCCCCCTATTCGTCATCATTGAGTAAATTTGACCCTGTACCTCACAGTCAGAATACACATTACAGCCAATCAGCAGCAGACCCTCCCTCCCACCTCCTGGACAGCATCCATTTTAGATTCATTTGGAAGCTGCATTCTTAGTGAGAGGAGGGACAGTGTAGCTGCTGCTGATTTAATAGGGAAATCGATAGCTAGGCTAGTGTATTCAGTGTCCACTACAGTCCTGAATGACTCATCTGATCTCTGCTGTAAGGACAGCACCCCAAAAAGCCCTTTTTAGGGCTAGAACATCAGTCTGCTTTTTTTTTTTTTTTCCTGTGTAATCTAATTGCAGTTGCCAGCCTGCCAGTGTGTGTGTCAGACTCACAGCGTATACTGTGCCCACTTGCCCAGTGCCACCACTCATATCTGGTGTAACAGTAGTGCACATTTAAAAAAAAAAAAACTTTTTTGACTGTGAAATAATAGCAGACAGCTGCCAGTACCCAAGATGGCCGCCAATAAGGCAGCTGTTTTGGGGGGGATCAGGGAGCTTGGGGGCTAAGGGGGGATGCTACACCACAGCATATGTAAATATGATAAAAAAAACTTTCTGCCAGTACTTAAGATGGCGGGGACAATTGTGGGGTGGGGAAGGGAAGGGAGCTGTTTGGGAGGGATCAGGGGGTCTGATGTGTCAGGTGGGAGGCTGATCTCTATACTAAAGCTAAAATTAACCCTGCAAGCTCCCTACAAACTACCTAATTAGCCCCTTCATTGCTAGCCATAATACACGTGTGATGTGCAGCAGTATTTAGCGGCCTTCTAATTACCAGAAAGCAACGCCAAAGTCATATATTTATTTATTTTTGAACAAAGGGTATCCCAGAGAAGCATTTACAACCATTTGTGCCATAATTGCACAAGCTGTTTGTAAATAATTTCAGTGAGAAACCTAAAATTGCGAAAAAATTTAAGTTTTTTTTATATTTGATCGCATTTGGAGGTGAAATGGTGGCATGAAATATACCAAAATGGGCCTAGATCAATACTTTGGGTTGTCTACTACACTACACTTAAGCTAAAATTAACTCTACAAGCTACCTACATGCTCCCTAATTAATCCCTTCACTGCTGGGCATAAAACATGTGTGGTGCGCAGTGGCATTTAGCAGCCTTCTAATTACCAAAATGCAACGCCAAAGCCATATAAGTCTGCTATTTCTGAACAAAGGGGATCCCAGAGAAGCATTTACAACCATTTATGCCATAATTGCATAAGTTGTTTGTAAATAATTTCTGTGAGAAACCTAAAGTTTGTGAAAAATGGAACAATTTTTTTTTATTTGATCGCATTTGGCGGTGAAATGGTGGCATGAAATATACCAAAATGGGCTGAGATCAATACTTTGGGTTGTCTACTACACTACACTTAAGCTAAAATTAACTCTACAAGCTGCCTACATGCTCCCTAATTAACCCCTTCACTGCTGGGCATAAAACACGTGTGGTGCGCAGTGACATTTAGCAGCCTTCTAATTACCAAAAAGCAACGCCAAAGCCATATAAGTCTGCTATAATGGCATGTCTGGCACACAGTGTTGGGGCAAGGGTCCATCTGACCACAGATACCTGGTCTGCAAAGCCTGGTCAGGGCAGGTATATCACCTACACTGCGCACTGTGAAGCGGGCGTAACCCTTACACGTAACCCTTACACTACCTGATCGATAAAACATCATACCTGATGTTTTAAAGCACGTTATTCCAAACAATTTAGGAATGTTAGGTGATTTATGTCCTTTATGGATTAAAACCAGACTCTGCATCAACTATGTAATTTTCCATGGGAGTTTTGCCATGGATCCCCCTCCGGCATGCCACAGTCCAGGTGTTAGTGCCCTTGAAACAACTTTTCCATCACTATTGTGGCCAGAAAGAGTCCCTGTGGGTTTTAAAATTTGCCTGCCTATTGAAGTCTATGGCGGTTCGCCCGGTTCGCAAACTTTTGTGGAAGTTCGAGTTCTCCGTTCGCGAACCCAAATTTTTAGGTTCGCGACATCACTATATATCATGTATTATAGAAATAGATATATAGGTCCAGGGGGTCTCATAAGAGAATAAATTCAGATCTACAATGCAAATAGATATTGCATATAAACAAAGGTAGCACAATATTCCCAGGTGGTTGCGTCTATAAATTGCTATTATCTTAGATGAATTGCTTAAAAGGCAGCCCTTAAGTATGCTGTTGCTATTGGAATGTATCATATGTTGGATGATATTGCTAAATGCAGGATATTAAAAATAAGTATAACACAGTGTTAAAGCGACAAAACTGTCAGTTGCAAAGACTTAGAGTAAGTTGCTAGTCTAATTGCGAATAGTCTTAGATAACCACCAATGTAATAAATAATAATTAAAAAAAAATATTTTCAGTCTATAATATGTCTTTAGTGTCTTAGCATCAGTAGTATTTATATCAGGATAAATCATTAGTGGATAATTAAATAGTATATGTACAGATTGAGGTTGTTATTTTTGTACATTAAATCTGTAGTATAAATTAAGGATACTTATTGCAACACAATTGTTACATTCATGTAAAGTTAATATAATTGTCATAAGATGATATTTGTATAGTTTCAGCCTGAAATTATACCTTGTATCAAGAGATACTTGCAAAAAAAAAATTCCCAAAGAAGTTCCAAGCATCCACGACTGAAGAAAATGTGTTTAAATAAAAAGTCCAAAGTCTCTCAGATATAGTGTGAATTTAAAATAGTAAATTTATTAGTAACTATTAAAAAAGGCAGACTCCATTAGAAAAAACAAAGGGTGAACAGCAGTAAAAAGAAAGTCTGACCGGTTTCGGTCACTCAGACCGTAGTCTTAGACATAAAATGCAGACTACAGGTGTATGCTATTTAAAGCCACAACCCATCTGCAATTGGTGTAGTTTGTACACTGCACATACGTGCTTTAACCCTTTAGGTGACAACATATTTTAAATTAAGGTCACAACATTTTATTAGAAAACTAAAAAGTGTTAAATAACTTAAATGCATTAAGTGCATATATATATTTTGTATATTACATGTGATGATGACAATAATAGCTAGAGAGACTTAATACTCTATAGTTAGTACATACAAAGTAAAATCAATTATTGAGAACGTATGTCTGAACATTTGTCAGTCTTAAATAGAAGGAATATGGATGTAAATACTTAAACAGGAAGTAACAATGCTATAGATTATTCATTATACATAAGGCATATTAATAGTAGTGAATGGCAAAGATGTGTTTTAACCTAACTGTTACCAAAGTTAGTAATGATAACATCAGATATTAATAAGTTTGAATTTGATAGAAACGATGACGCAACACTGTATAACACATGAATAGATATTAGCATGCCTATCTTTAGCTACATAAATAGATATTAACATGGCTATCTTGTAGATTATAGATTTTAAAATAATAATAATTAAACAGGTATCAAACTAGAGCTAAACAGTGGCAACAAGATAATATAATATAATCACTAGTTATAGTTTAACACATATACTTTCCAGCTTGACACTTTATGGAGTTTAAAACGTTTGTTAGACTGTTATTTTTAATATTTGATACCAGTACAATAAAAATCACTAATATCCTATAATTTACATCCATATTACTGATGTAAGCCTATTTAATGAGTAATGAATTTTTAAAATCTTTAGAATTCAACTCCCTTTCATTGTTTGAACTTACAAAGAATTTCCTACCCAGTATACTACCTATGCCAGTAATTAATAATGTCAAACTCTGAGTTAAATCCTGTAGGTAGCAGGCTACAGAGTTTATGAATCCAGTATATCTCCTGTCTGGATAAGATGTGAAATTTGTTGCCACCTCTTGGGGGACTTACAATCTGCTCGATAGCCTGCCACCTAAAGGTACTCAGATTTCCATGATGGACCTCCAAAAAATGTTTAGATAGAGCTGAAACCGCTCTCTCTTGGTTCACGTATGAAAGATGATCTTTTATCCTAGTCCCCACTTCCCTAGTGGTTCTGCCCACATATTGGCGGACACACTGGGTACATTCTATCAAGTATACTACATATCTGTTACCACACTTAACACATCCTTTTGTGTCAAAAACTTCCATAGTTGTAGCTGAAGTGAAGGTGTTAGATACATATATGTGGTCACAAGATTTGCATGACCTTTTTCCACATTTGTAGGTACCATTGAAGTGTAACCAAGAATGATTTCTTTTTTCCTTCTTGAGCATACTAGGGGCTAAAAGATTGCCCAGCGTCAGATTCTTTTTGTAAACAAAGTTACACCCATCTTTAATGACGCCGCGCAGTCTAGTGTCCCCTCTTAGAATCGGCAAATTCTTTCTTATTATATTACACACTTGGTAATATTGATTAGAGTATGTAGTAACCAATGTTGGTTTTCATGGGGTATTGTTGAATATAATGAGACCACATCTATGGTGAGCCAACTAAATTGTGGTTCCCAAAGTGTGGTCTCAAATTTTGATAGCGCATGTGCAGTGTCACGTATATAACTAGGTAGACAAGAGACTAAAGGCTGGAGATAGTCATCTACCCATTTGGAAAGTGGCTCCAAAAGGGAACCTATTCCGGCCACTATGGGCCTACCTTGTACATTTGTCAGGCTTTTATGGACCTTTGGAAAATGATGGAAGATGGGCATCACCGGACTGTCCACTAGGAGGCAGTCAAATGTCTGCTGATCAATGATGCCCATCTCCAAACCATCATCCAGAAGATCCACAAGAAGATCTTTATAGTTTGCGGTGAGATTTCTGGGAAGTAGTTGATATGTTTCAGCATCGCTCAACTGTCTGAGTGCTTCATCAATATATGTATTCTTATCCAGAACAACCAAACTACCACTCTTATCCGACTGACGGATAACTATGTGCGGGTTGTTCTGGAGAGTGACGATAGCCTCTCTTTCTCTCATTGACAAGTTCGAAGCCTTACCAGTCTGAGATTTTGAAAGAAGTGTAAGATCTTCCACTGTGAAAAACCTCTAAGCTCTTACCCCTTGTCTGTAAAGGATAAAAGTTTGAGCGAGACTTCAGCGTGTGTTGTATTTTGCCACATTTCTGGGTATTAGGAATTTCTCCTTGTATAGATAGATCCTCAAGATTAGTGAGGGCACATATATCTGTAAAACACATATTGTCATAATCTGGTGTATTGAATATCTCTGCTTTATGTGTAGGTGTCATAGTATCTGTATCTGCAAAATGTTTTCTAAGAGTTAGATCTCTCACCAATCGGTTGACATCTAAGATGGTCTGAAAGAGGTCAAAGTTACGTGAAGGCACAAAGCCTAATCCATAACTCAAGACTCTTTTTTCAGTGTCAGATAGTGTATATGAGGAGAGGTTGATAACTGTGTTATCTATTGGTACCAATGTCTTTGCGCCCTCCGATTCTCCCTCACCGGGTACCTCTGTTGTTGTTGTTCCTTCAGGGGTAATGAATTTCTCTGTGTGGCCCCTCTCCCTCTCCCCCCACCCCTGGGTCGCCTGGGGGCCCAGTGAAAAACCTGAGTGTCAGATTCAGTAGTGTTGATCTCTCTAGGATTAACTTCCCTGTAGTGATGTGATCGACTTCTACCTCTCCCTCTTGGTCTACCTCTTTTTGGAATAGTCCCTGTATTGCGATAATCCTTCAGAATGCCTTTAGGTACTACCTCGTCTTCTAAAGATTGGGTGTCAAAAGCCTGGCTCAAGGTTACTTCCTCTCCCTCAGAGCTACTTGTATCCACTATATATGCGCCGTTACGTATGATATAAAAATGTTGGTTATAACTTAAGGCATAACACTAAAAAGTCAGCGGTATCTGTTTATATAATGGTTAAGGGGAGTTATTTGAGAGAAACAATGCGCTAGATAAGATCTGAGCTACACATAAAAAAACAGGCAATCCCTAAGCCTGAAAACAATCAAGAGAACAAAATAGGTATATATGTGAGCGCCAATAAGAGTAAAACACAAATGGCAATAGATCTTTTTGGTAATGGCTTCTATATCACTATCTTTTTTTATATTCAGTTGATTTTCGTTCAAATATGAACGGTCCACAAAGTTCTGGTAATATGAAATATAAAGAATATAAGTAATAAATAATTATTTTATTTTATTGTTACATCCGTGTATTGGTTGATACACTGAGGATACAGCAACAAGGACGTTACTAAGGACGCTACTAAGGAAGTCAGGAACCAAACCGCCAACGTCATTTCCCGCACTTGTGGGCGTGTCTAAGGATCGACACGGGACTATGTGTTTGGCGTCTCCCCTAAACTGACGAGCATTGGCAGCGGATTTCACTGAGGTACCAGTTTCGGCTTTGAAACTGTTTCGAATAGAAGTACTTTTTGTGGAATAAATATACTGGAAAGATATTTTGCTAAAAGTCTCTCAAACGGATAACTGGAGTTCCTACTATTACCTTTACCTGTACCTGCTGGCTTACTGTGGTAACAAGTTGTTATATTGCTTACTCAGACTTAAGTTTTAACAGGAGAGGATTACTTTTATAAATAAAAGGGACATTTTAAATATATGCTTAAGCCAGACTGCAAGCATATTGACTGTTATAACTTTTAAACACAGGATTACTTTTTAAGGTTACCTTTTTAAAGTTTTTTTTAGATTGTTTATATATCATTTCTTTTACAAAAGCATTATAAAAGCATTAATATTAGTTTAGATATAACATTGGTACCAATAGGGAGCTTTATTAATATTGCTTTTGTGAATATTCTACTTTTTCCATATATATTTTTATGAATTAATAATTAAATTTCAACAATAAAATAAAATAATTATTTATTACTAATATTCTTTATATTTCATATTACCAGTACTTTGTGGACCGTTCATATTTGAACTAAAATCAACTGAATATAAAAAAAGATAGTGATATAGAAGCCATTACCAAAAAGATCTATCGCCATTTGTGTTTTACACTTATTGGCGCTCACATATATACCTATTTTGGTATCTGTTTATATCCTTTGTTAAATACTCAAGAGGCTGCTAGTGTTCAGTATACAGGAATGATCATAGTCACGTCCTGTCGTTAGAACCACAGTATAATTAGCAATAGACTCAATTCACTTGCGGCAGTATTACAGATATAGTATTATCATAAGATTAAATTATATTCCCCCATCAACGGATAGCAAACAACTGCATCATAAATGTGCTAAGATACAGTAAATAGCGGTAACTGACGCTTGCTAAGTAGCTATGTTAAATTTTATATGATCTACCACGCGCTAGTATCTGCTGCGTATAGTCATCACTATTATGTATCAGGTCGCTCAGAGTAATAATAACCACCACATATATTCCTTCAAATTTTTTAAAAATGCTTATTTTATAAACATTAAACTAATCCCTGACATGTTTCGGCACATTTGGATTTATCAAAGGGTATGGCGCGACGTGAAGCGTGAGTATATATTGGCTTCATAGCTCCACCTCCTAGGTTTTCATATTCCACTTAGATCACCTTTAACTTAGGTAAAATCACAGTGGATTTAAGAAAAATTCAACAGATTTGATTGCATCTTATTGGCTGATCTATGTGAAAATAAGGATTTGACATATATCAATTGTATTTGGCAAATATGTATAATGTACATATTTAAGAATGAAAGATAACTTGATAGACTTTATATATAGAGAGATAACTCCAAGTCTCAGATATATATATATATATATATATATATATATAGGGAGTGCAGAATTATTAGGCAAATTAGTATTTTGACCACATCATCCTCTTTATGCATGTTGTCTTACTCCAATCTGTATAGGCTCGAAAGCCTACTACCAATTAAGCATATTAGGTGATGTGCATCTCTGTAATGAGAAGAAGTGTGGTCTAATGACATCAACACCCTATATCAGGTGTGCATAATTATTAGGCAACTTCCTTTCCTTTGGCAAAATGGGTCAAAAGAAGGACTTGACAGGCTCAGAAAAGTCAAAAATAGTGAGATATCTTGCAGAGGGATGCAGCACTCTTAAAATTGCAAAGCTTCTGAAGCGTGATCATCGAACAATCAAGCGTTTCATTCAAAATAGTCAACAGGGCCGCAAGAAGCGTGTGGAAAAACCAAGACGCAAAATAACTGCCCATGAACTGAGAAAAGTCAAGCTTGCAGCTGCCAAGATGCCACTTGCCACCAGTTTGGCCATATTTCAGAGCTGCAACATCACTGGAGTGCCCAAAAGCACAAGGTGTGCAATACTCAGAGACATGGCCAAGGTAAGAAAGGCTGAAAGACGACCACCACTGAACAAGACACACAAGCTGAAACATCAAGACTGGGCCAAGAAATATCTCAAGACTGATTTTTCTAAGGTTTTATGGACTGATGAAATGAGAGTGAGTCTTGATGGGCCAGATGGATGGGCCCGTGGCTGGATTGGTAAAGGGCAGAGAGCTCCAGTCCGACTCAGACGCCAGCAAGGTGGAGGTGGAGTACTGGTTTGGGCTGGTATCATCAAAGATGAGCTTGTGGGGCCTTTTCGGGTTGAGGATGGAGTCAAGCTCAACTCCCAGTCCTACTGCCAGTTTCTGGAAGACACCTTCTTCAAGCAGTGGTACAGGAAGAAGTCTGCATCCTTCAAGAAAAACATGATTTTCATGCAGGACAATGCTCCATCACACGCGTCCAAGTACTCCACAGCGTGGCTGGCAAGAAAGGGTATAAAAGAAGAAAATCTAATGACATGGCCTCCTTGTTCACCTGATCTGAACCCCATTGAGAACCTGTGGTCCATCATCAAATGTGAGATTTACAAGGAGGGAAAACAAGACGCAAAATAACTGCCCATGAACTGAGAAAAGTCAAGCTTGCAGCTGCCAAGATGCCACTTGCCACCAGTTTGGCCATATTTCAGAGCTGCAACATCACTGGAGTGCCCAAAAGCACAAGGTGTGCAATAATCAGAGTCATGGCCAAGGTAAGAAAGGCTGAAAGACGACCACCACTGAACAAGACACACAAGCTGAAACATCAAGACTGGGCCAAGAAATATCTCAAGACTGATTTTTCTAAGGTTTTATGGACTGATGAAATGAGAGTGAGTCTTGATGGGCCAGATGGATGGGCCCGTGGCTGGATTGGTAAAGGGCAGAGAGCTCCAGTCCGACTCAGACGCCAGCAAGGTGGAGGTGGAGTACTGGTTTGGGCTGGTATCATCAAAGATGAGCTTGTGGGGCCTTTTCGGGTTGAGGATGGAGTCAAGCTCAACTCCCAGTCCTACTGCCAGTTTCTGGAAGACACCTTCTTCAAGCAGTGGTACAGGAAGAAGTCTGCATCCTTCAAGAAAAACATGATTTTCATGCAGGACAATGCTCCATCACACGCGTCCAAGTACTCCACAGCGTGGCTGGCAAGAAAGGGTATAAAATAAGAAAATCTAATGACATGGCCTCCTTGTTCACCTGATCTGAACCCCATTGAGAACCTGTGGTCTATCATCAAATGTGAGATTTACAAGGAGGGAAAACAGTACACCTCTCTGAACAGTGTCTGGGAGGCTGTGGTTGCTGCTGCACGCAATGTTGATGGTGAACAGATCAAAACACTGACAGAATCCATGGATGGCAGGCTTTTGAGTGTCCTTGCAAAGAAAGGTGGCTATATTGGTCACTGATTTGTTTTTGTTTTGTTTTTGAATGTCAGAAATGTATATTTGTGAATGTTGAGATGTTATATTGGTTTCACTGGTAAAAATAAATAATTGAAATGGGTGTATATTTGTTTTTTGTTAAGTTGCCTAATAATTATGCACAGTAATAGTCACCTGCACACACAGATATCCCCCTAAAATAGCTATAACTAAAAACAAACTAAAAACTACTTCCAAAACTATTCAGCTTTGATATTAATGAGTTTTTTGGGTTCATTGAGAACATGGTTGTTGTTCAATAATAAAATTAATCCTCAAAAATACAACTTGCCTAATAATTCTGCACTCCCTGTATATATATATATATATATATATATATATATATATATATATATATATATATATATATATATATATATATATATATGATGATAGTAATCAAGGTAAATTATAATACCAGATGAAATCGCCATAATAGGATTTGTAAGAGAAAGTGAGCAAAACTAAGCTAAACTTGCTTTGGGGAGAGATAAAGTAAATGAATGAAAAATAAATGAATGAGAATAAGTGACAGTTTAACAGATCAAATCGTGCAGGATACTAAATACACTGTGAAATGCTAATATTAAAAGAAAAGTAATAAACAACAAATAAGAAATAATAAAAATCATAACATTACTGTCATAATATTAAGAGTATTACATACTAAAAAGAGATTTATATATGAAGAGCAATATATCTTGTGATGCATAAAATAAGATGTGTATGTCAAATAACTAAATTAAAAGTGTATTTTGACATAGAGAATTACTAAGAGGTCCCATCAGATTACATAAGTGGGTTATAGTGCAAATTGTTAAACTGGATAATCCAGCCTAACCAATTTGGGTGAATTTAAATTAAAATAAAATATTATAAGAATGAGTGCCAGTGCTCAGGGACTAAAGAATGTCCCAATAGGTAAAGTGAAATGAATTGTCCATGAATATATAGGCAATTCGATAAGGTAATATAATAAGCTCATATAAATCTCTATCATAGGAGGGGTGTATGAAAAGCATATAATTGAATACACTTAAGATCATATTGGTAAGACTGAATTCAACATTTCCTTTATGGATCAATATAAAAGTTCAAATCCTTTATTATTACATGATTTCCAAAATAGCTGTGTATCTACAGGTAAGAAAAATAATTGTTATGTTCATTTAGACCATTGGGCTGTACTGCATTGAGCAAATAAATCCATCTGCTCTCATATTGTAATATAATTTTTTAATTATTACCACCTCGTATGCCAAGATTGACTTTGTAAACCCCGTAGCATTTTAAGCCTTCTGTTTTGGCTTGTAGTATTTGTAAAAATGATATGCTACAGAGGTAACATGTTTCTTATTCTGTATGTCCTTGGCAGCATTTTTAATGTTTCGCACATGTTCCTGCAGTCTTGTTCGTAGATTTCGTGTAGTCATACCAACATATACCTTGGGACATTTACAGTGTAGAACATAAACTACTCCTATAGTATTACAATTGATGAAAGACTTGATAGTATGTGTTTTATTAAACCTGTCTTTGACAGATACTGTCTTTCTTACAAATTTGCAGCTAATACATGTGCCACAAGGGTATGATCCATGTGGTATACTTCTGTTGGTTGTGACTTTATTTTTGTGAACATTATGGCTGGGACTTATAAGATCTCTGAGATTTCTAGTTCGCCAATAGCTTACTTCTATTTTAGGTCCTATTAGCTTTTCAAGTATGTGATCAGATTGAAGAATATGCCAGTGCGTTTGTACTATTTTAACCACTTCACAACTTTGTGCATTGTAAGTTAATACAAGTCTGGTTTTCCCTTCGTTTTGTTGTGGCTTTGTTTTCAACAGATCTTGTCTTTTGGTATACTTGGCTCGTTGTCTTGCCTTTTTAATGGATGACTTACTGTATCCTCTTTGGCTGAGTCTGTCTGCTACTTCTTTAGCTCAAGTTTGAAATAAATCATCTTCTGAGCAATTCCTCTTGGTCCTCAGGAATTCACCTATGGGTAAGGATCGAATTGTGTTCGGGCATGTGCACTGGTACTGTGCAAAATTGTGTTGGTGGCAGTTTCCTTACGAAACAGATCAGTTCCTATCATACCATCATCTTTCTTAAAGATTCTCAGATCTAAGAAAGATATCTCAGTCTGACTTGATTGGTATGTGAGCTTTATAGTAAGGTCATTGATATTCAAAATTTGTAGGAAACTCTCAAGTTTTTCTTTCGGTCCATCCCATATTAGCAGAATATTGTCTATGTACCTCAGCCAAAGAGGAATATGTTGGGTAAATTAATCATGCTCATCAGTAAACACTGTATTGTGTTCCCACCAGCCCAAAAATAGGTTAGCATATGTTGGTGCACACGCAGTGCCCATCGCGGTCCCTCTTGTTTGCAAGAAGAATTGGTTATTAAATGTAAAGAAGTTCATTTTAAATACAAACTCCAATAATTTAAGGATGAATTCATTATGATTCTCATCTTCATCGGCTAACATATTCAGGTAGTATTGTACTGCTTTTAATCCCAATTCATGCTTAATACTAGTGTATAGGGCCTCAACATCTGTGGTGACTAACCACATATTGGGTTCTAGTTGGATACCTTGGAGTTTTTGTAGCGTTTCCATCGTATCCTTGATGTATGATGGTATTTGTGTTAAAAATTCTCTTAATCTTATATCAACATACTTGCTGTTTTTTTCTGTCAAATTGTCATTACCTGACACTATAGGTCATCTGGGAGAATGTTTATTATTCTTGTGGACCTTAAGTAATAGATAAAAGGTTGCTACATTCGGGTTGACTACAGTTAGAAACTTTTTTCTTTTTCAGTAATGATATTACTGATTTTGGCATGTGCAATAAGATCTTTATATTGGGTGTGAAATTCTTCCACTGGATTGTTCCACAACTTTCTGTAACAAGTCTTATTTTTCAATTGTGAATCCACTTCTTTCAAGTACATTTCAATTGGCCAGATTAAAATATTACCGCCTTTGTCGGCTTTGCGAATTATAACATCATCCCAACTTTGGATTTCAGTTAGAGCTTTCTTTTCTGCCGTAGTTAGATTAGTAGGCCGAGTTTTGATTTGTAGCTCTGAAATTTCCTTACAAACTACATTATTTAAAATTTCTATACTTGGACTTTTAGAGGATTTGGGTATATATTTGGATTTATTGATTAGATTCTTACGCCAATTTTGGCATGAATCAGATTCATTTTCTATTAATAAATCTTCGAGGTCTTTAAGTAGTAGTAATTCGTCTGCAGTGCAATTATTGTCATTTTCTGCTTCTTTATTATTCTGCATATAATTGAATATATTTCATGGTATCAAATTTGTCCAGAGGGGCACTAGGACAAAATGATAATCCTTTTTCCAACAGTGTAGTATGATTTTAAGATAGCATTTTATTAGATAAATTTAACACTTTATTGCTTTATTTTGATCATTGAGAAGGGGCTGGGGCTCCTTTTGTAGGGCTTGTTCCCTTGGCGTGTTTCTCTGATAGATCTTGTTCTGGTTTCTTTTTTGTTGGCCCCACCCTACCTCTTCTGGTGGGTCTGAATTTGAACTTATACCGTTGTCTAAAAAACCCTTCCTTTTTCTATTATCAGAATTTACAGAAATAGAACTAGTGGAGGTATGGGGTGTTGGTTCATCATTAGGGTTATCTGATTCTTCTCCCTCAGTTTCAGTATCGCTCTGGATTATGGTAACATTTTGGTGATTTGTGTTAGGGTTGTTGTTGTTAAATTTTCTTTTCCATTTATATACCCTATTGTTTTTAAAGTCCTCTACATCTCTATTCAGTTTACCCATTTTAGTTTGTTTAATGTTTCTTCATATTTATCAAGTTCTTTTTGATATTTCTTATACGAGGTATCAAATTCTTTTAAATTTTCAAATTGTTTGAGTTGGTCATTAAGAGCAGTAATTAAATCTTCTAATTTCTTATATTCTGTGATATCATGTTTTATTAAGATATTCATAAGCTTAGTGGAACATTCAGATAAAGCCTCTTCCCATTCATCAGTTACATTTTTATCCTTAAAATTAAAGGCAGGGAAGAGTTGTATACAGAGTCCTCTGGGTATTAACTTTTTTTTTTCTATGTACTTGTCAAAAAAATGGTGATTCCACCATACTTTATCTTGTTTAAAAAGATTTTTGTGGAGTTAACGTAATAGTTTATCAAGTTTAATCTATCTTGCTCCAATTTATTGGCCATAATAAATTATAAACTTAAATGTGTGCTCTATTATTAAAACCTAGAGACTAGGTATCTGGTATTCAAAAAAAGAAAACAGGGGTACTAATGGCACTGTTTTCAGTGATTCCCCTCACTACAGGCCGGAGATCCATTGGTGGCTGGTAACGTCACAAAGGGGCAGAGTCAGGAAGCTCACTGTAGCTGGATGGGGAAGGTTCTGCAAATCCCTTGATATCAGCTCCCATAACAGTTACAAACCTTCAAGACCTCTCATTTGAAAGAGAATTGCCTGTTCTTTTAAATGATACCATAAAAGATCTTTTTAAAATAAAGTAGTAAAAAAACATGGGGATTAGCTTGGTAATGGGTCATAATATATGTAATTAAAACAAATCTGGAATGTGTAGAGAACCCTAATAACGTTTACAATTCCTTCTATACTAGTGGAATGGTTGTTTATGTGGTTTTATATCCACGGATAATAGCTTGTATCAAGAGAAGGTAATTTAGATACAAATGTCCTTGTCATTAAGCAGGCTTACCCTTGGAAGAGGGACCTTGGGACTGGTAGACCTTTGAATGAATAGTAGGTGTGTGTATGATGCAAAAGTCATTGAGGCCTACTTATGAAGCTGTCAACTGTCCTGCATTCGCCGGGACCAATACGCTCGCCTAACATCACGGCCGCGGACCTGAATATGCTCTCCATATTTATAAAAAAAGCTGACAAAAAGCCGCGCACCAAGTATGGGGCGATGAGCAGCGGACTGTTGTTAACTAACAGTCATCAATCTCGCTGCTATTCGGCTTTTTCACAACTTTATTTATACCCTGCCAGTAAACACAGCCACTATAATAAAATGTTTAACCCCTATCCCGCTGCTCCCCGACCCTGCTGCAACTCTAATAAAGTTATTAACCCCTATCCCTCTGCTCCCGGAGCCCATCGCAACTCTAATAAATGTATTAACCCCTATCCCTCCACTCCCGGAGCCCACCACAACTCTAATAAAGTTATTAACCCCTATCCCGCTGCTCCCGGACCCCGCCGTACCTAAATAAAGTTATTAACTCCTATCCCGCCGCTCCCGGACCCCTCTGCAACTAAATAAATGTATAAACCCCTAAACCCCTGGCCTCCCACATCACTATCACTTACTAAACCTATTAACCCCTAAACCGCCAGCCCCCCACATCGCCATAAATTAAATTAAGCTATTAACCCATAAACCTAACAAGCCGCTAACTTTACATTAAATATTAACTCATCCCTATCTTATAATAAATTTAAACTTACCTTTAGAATTAAAATAAACTATTTTAAACTACTAATTAACCTATCCTAACTATTATACTAAAATTACATTAAACTATATTAAACTATTCATTAATCTACCCTAACTATTATCCTACAATTACATTAAACTACAAATTAATTTAACTATATTACATATTTAAAAACCTAACCCTACTCAAATTATTTAAATCTACAATAAAAAATTACAAAGTTACAAAAAATAACAACTAAGTTACACAAAATAAAAACACTAACGCCTAGATTTGGAGTTTTGCGTTAGCCGTCAAAACCAGCGTTAGAGGCTCCTAATGCTGGTTTTGGGCTACCGCTTGTATTTAGAGTCAGTCAGGAAAGGGTCTAACGCTCACTTTCCAGCCGCGACTTTTCCATACCTCAGATCCCCCTACGCCATTTGCGTATCCTATCTTTTCAATGGGATCTTTCTAACGCCGGTATTTAGAGTATTGGCTGAAGTGAGCGTTAGAAATCTAACGACAAAACTCCAGCCGCAGAAAAAAGTCAGGAGTTAAGAGCTTTCTGGGCTAACGCCGGTTTATGAAGCTCTTAACTCCTGTGCTCTAAAGTACACTAACACCCATAAACTACCTATGTACCCCTAAACCGAGGTCCCCCCAGATCACCGCCACTCTATTAAAACTTTTTAACCCCTAATCTGCCGACCGCACACCGCCGCCACCTACGTTATCCCAATGAACCCCTAATCTGCTGCCCTAACACCGCCGACCCCTATATTATATTTATTAACCCCTAATCTGCCGCCCCCAACGTCGCCTCCACCTACCTACAATTATTAACCCCTAATCTGCCGACCGGACCTCACCGCCACTATAATAAATGTATTAACCCCTAATCCGCCTCACTCCCACCTCACTAACCCTATAATAAATAGTATTAACCCCTAATCTGCCCTCCCTAACATCGCCGACACCTACCTACAATTATTAACCCCTAATCTGCCGACCGGACCTCACCGCTACTATAATAAAGTTATTAACCCCTAAAGCTAAGTCTAACCTTAACCCTAACACCCCCTAAGTTAAATATAATTTAAATCTAACGAAATAAATTAACTCTTATTAAATAAATTATTCCTATTTAAAGCTAAATACTTACCTGTAAAATAAACCCTAATATAGCTACAATATAACGAATAATTATATTGTAGCTATTTTAGGAATAATATTTATTTTACAGGCAACTTTGTAATTATTTTAACCAGGTACAATAGCTATTAAAGGGACAGTATACTGTAAAATAGTTTTTCCCTTAATGTGTTTACAATTGCTTTTTTACCAACTGCAGAGTAAAAAATTTATGAAAATTAGCTTTTTGAGGTTTATTTCTGTATATTAAAGCTCTGATTTTGTGTTTTGAAGCCACAGCCTAATAAAATAGGTTGAGCTTGTAGGTATAATCAGATCTCATTACTGTATCACATTGTGCACATATACCTGCTTCTTTATCTTATATCTGTCCTTAAAACAATTACCAGTACTTTGAGAGAACAATGGAAAATCAACATTTTATTACCTTATCTCTGCTTTATCACACTGCGAGTGTAATTTCTTCTGCTGGCTGTGTTTACAAAGCTTATCTATAGCTGGTACGCGCGGCCACAAACTTTCAGAATAGGTGGGGATACCACATGCTAAATTAACAATTTCAAATGCCAATATAAGGGTAAAGGAGCTACTTGTAAACCATTTAATACACTCCAGCAGGTAAAGTGGATCATTGGGAACAAATTAAAGGGGAGAAAAATTTTGAGTAAACTGTCCCTTTAAATAGTTATTAACTATTTAATAGCTACCTAGTTAAAATAATTACAAAATTACCTGTAAAATATATCCTAACCTAAGTTACAATTAAACCTAACATTACACTATCAATAAATTAATTAAATAAAATACCTACAATTATCTACAATTAAACCTAACACTACACTATCAATAAATTAATTACATACAATACCTACAAATAAATACAATTAAATAAACTAAAAACTAAAGTACAAAAAATAAAAAAGAACTAAGTTATAAAAAATAAAAAAATATTTACAGACATTAGAAAAATATTATAACATTTTAAGCTAATTACACCTACTCTAAGCCCCCTAATAAAATAACAAAGACCCCCAAAATAAAAAAATGCCCTACCCTATTCTAAATTAAAAAATTTCAAAGCTCTTTTACCTTACCAGCCCTTAAAAGGGCCTTTAGCGGGGCATGCCCCAAAGAAAACTGCTCTTTTGCCTGTGAAAAAAAAAAACATACAATACCCCCCCCAACATTACAACCCACCACCCACATACCCCTAATCTTACCCAAACCCCCCCTTAAATAAACCTAACACTAAGCCCCTGAAGATCTCCCTACCTTGTATTCACCACACCGGGTTCGCCGATCCGTCCTGGCTCCGAAGTCTTCATCCAAGCCCAAGCGGGGGTCGAAGATGTCTATGATCCGGTTGAAGTCTTGATCCAAGCGGGAGCTGAAGAGGTCCATGATCCGGCTGAAGTCTTGATCCAAGCGGGAGCTGAAAAGGTCCATGATCCGGCTGAAGTCTTCTATCAAGCGGCATCTTCAATCTTCTTTCTTCCGGATCCATGTTCATCCCGCCGACGTGGAACATCCATCTTCTAGGATAGGATTCTATCAGCCAATCGGAATTAAGGTAGGAAAATTCTGATTGGCTGATGCAATCAGATTGAGCTCACATTCTATTGGCTGATCGGAACAGCCAATAGAATGCGAGCTCAATCTGATTGGCTGATTCCATCAGCCAATCAGAATTTTCCTACCTTAATTCCGATTGGCTGATAGAATCCTATCAGCCAATCGGAATTCGAGGGACGCCATCTTGGATGACGTCCCTTAAAGGAACCGTCATTCATCGGGAAGTCGTCGGTGAAGATGGATGTTCCGCGTCGGCGGGATGAACATGGATCCGGAAGAAAGAAGATTGAAGATGCCGCTTGATAGAAAACTTCAGCTGGATCATGGACCTCTTCAGCTCCCGCTTGGATGAAGACTTCAGCCGGATCATGGACCTCTTCAGCTCCCGCTTGGATCAAGACTTCAGCCGGATCATGGACCTCTTCAGCTCCCGCTTGGATCAAGACTTCAGCCGGATCATGGACATCTTCAGCCCCCGCTTGGGCTTGGATGAAGACGTCGGAGCCAGGACGGATCGGTGAACCCGGTGTGGTGAATACAAGGTAGGGAGATCTTCAGGGGCTTAGTGTTAGGTTTATTTAAGGGGGGTTTGGGTTAGATTAGGGGTATGTGGGTGGTGGGTTTTAATATTGGGGGGGGTTGTATTTTTTTTTTACAGGCAAAAGAGCAGTTTTCTTTGGGGCATGCCCCGCTAAAGGCCCTTTTAAGGGCTGGTAAGGTAAAAGAGCTTTGAACTTTTTTAATTTAGAATAGGGTAGGGCATTTTTTTATTTTGGGGGTCTTTGTTATTTTATTAGGGGGCTTAGAGTAGGTGTAATTAGTTTAAAATTGTTGTAATATTTTTCTAATGTTCTATTTCTAATGTTCTATTTATTATAGTGTTATTGAGGCGGGAGTGAGGCGGATTAGGGGTTAATAACTTTATTATTGTAGCGGTGAGGTCCGGTCGGCAGATTAGGGGTTAATAATTGTAGGTAGGTGGTGGCGACGTTGGGGGCGGCAGATTAGGGGTTAATAAATATAATATAGGGGTCGGCGGTGTTAGGGGCAGCAGATTAGGGGTACATAGGGATAACGTAGGTTGCAGCGGTGTACGGAGCAGCAGATTAGGGGTTGATAATAAAATGCAGGGGTCAGCAATAGCGGGGGCGGCAGATTAGGGATTAATAAGTGTAAGGTTAGGGGTGTTTAGACTCGGGGTACATGTTAGGGTGTTAGGTGCAGACTTAGGAAGTGTTTCCCCATAGGAAACAATGGGGCTGCGTTAGGAGCTGAACGCTGCTTTTTTGCAGGTGTTAGGTTTTTTTTTTCAGCTCAAAATGCCCCATTGTTTTCTATGGGGGAATCGTGCACGAGATCGTTTTTGAAGCTGGCCGCGTCCGTAAGCACCGTTGGTATTGAGAGTTGCAGTGGCGGTAAATATGCTATACACTCCCTTTTTGGAGCCTAACGCAGCCTTTCTGTGAACTCTAAATACCAGCGGTATTTAAAAGGTGCGGGAGAAAAAAAGCACGCGTAGCTAACACACCCCTTTGGCCGCAGAACTCTAAATCTAGCCGTAAGTAACAAAAATATATATAAACACTAAATTACACAAAATAAAAAACACTAAGTTACAAAAAAAATAAACACTAAATTACATAAAATAAAAAATAAATGATCAAATATTTAAACTAATTACACCTAATCTAATAGCCCTATGAAAATAAAAAAGCCCCCCCAAAATAAAAAAAAACCCTAGCCTACAATAAACAACCAATGGCCCTTAATAAGGCCTTTTGCTGGGCATTGCCCCAAACAAATCAGCTCTTTTACCTGTAAATAAAAATACAAACACCCCCCCAACAGTAAAACCCACCACCCACACAACCAAACTCCCCAAATAAAAACCTATCTAAAAAACCTAAGCTCCCCATTGCCCTGAAAAGGGCATTTGTATGGGCATTGCCCATACAAATGCGGGCCCAAGTGGGTTGAAGTCTTCATCCAACCGTGCAGAAGTCTTCATCCAGATGGCATCTTCTATCTTCATCCAACTGGCACGGAGCGGCTCCATCTTCAAGAGCATCCTCTTCTGTCAACGTCTTCTGAACAATGAAGTTTCCCTTTAAATGACGTCATCCAAGATGGCGTCCCTTACATTCCGATTGATTGATAGAATTCTATCAGCATATAGGAATTAAGGGGGAAAAATACTATTGGTTGTTGCAATCAGCCAATAGGATTGAGCTTTCATCCTATTGGCTGATCCAATCAGCCAATAGGATTGAGCTCGCATTCTATTGGCTGATTGGAATCTGTAATGACGTAAGCATCAATCTGTGTCAGACTGAGACCGGCAGATCGTATGTTACGTCACAAATTTCAACTTTTGCCGGTCTGTAGGCTTTGATAAATAGGGCGAATCAGGCTCGCCACAATTACGCTGCAGAATTCCAGCATATTTGCGGTTGATGGCTTGATAAATAGACCTCATTGACTCATATTGTATCTTATGTTATAAATATAAAGGATTAGTCCATAGTGTGATACTGTAGATATAAACTATGCACACTTTATCAAGACAGTACTCACACAGATGAGAGCTACAATAGCTTCTAAGGTAAGCGCTCAGTAAATTCCAATTTATTAACTTACAAACTTGTAAAAATTTAAAACATATAATAAACATCTTAACATAATAAAAAAAAAGTATCAAGCAGTACAAACAGTTACTCGAGGGTTAACAGTCTATCACTATTCAGTAATGCACAGCATAAATGTGGGCACTGAAAATCGTCTAAAAGTGAGCCCCTCCTTGTGACTAAAGGCCGCTGTTTGCTGTCAGTCTGATGATCGTTTCACCATTATGGATTTTTCAGGGATGACAGTTCACTCCAGACTCCTTCTTTTTAAATCCCTTCCTTGGATCTGATTGATATATTCAGCTGAGCACACCTGATTCCTTTACTGAGCGCTTACCTTGGAGACTAAGTCAGAGCTATAGTAACTCTCATCAGTGTGTGATGTGTTTTGATACAGCCTGCATATATTATTTATTATGTACAGTAATAGACTATGGACATTTCTTTTTGAAGGTCAACGAAGAATAAAGGACACTCTTTCTATAACAAATTTTTACAGTGGATAACACAGTGTTGTATATTTTTATTATATACAACATACATATGGGCGTCCACAAGGAGGGGGCATCAGTCCGCCCCCAGATTTTCCTCCCCATCTGGAGTACAAACTGCAGGAAAAAGGACAATTGAATGTTAATTTTTTTCTTTTAATTCCCCTGAATATCACTCCATTTTAGAGGCTAAAGCACATTTTCTGGGATTTACATAGCATAGTAACATAATAACATAGTAGATGAGGTTGAAAAAAGACCGAAGTCCATCAAGATCAACCTATACAAATCTAATATACAGTACTTACAAAAAAGCTGTAGTTGAGCTTAAATTTTTTTATTGCTCTTACTGTGAAAAAAAGTTTCCATAGCAGGAGATTAAATCTTTTTCCCTCCAGCTTTAAATTGTGACCTCTTGTCACAAACAATTTTCTTGGAATAAATAGAGCTTTTGCCACCTCTATATGGGCCTTGAATATATTTATACAAAGTAATCCCTATCACCTCTCAAACATCTTTTTTCTAGAGAAAACAATAGCGTTCTGGAATTTATAGTTTACTATTTTCCTCTCAGTATTAAATTCTAATTCCCAGCATGCACTGTATAGTGTATAGTGGAAGGCAGAAAGTTTTGCATGAGGTTGAACCCTTTCTCCATGCTGTGTGGTTGTGCTATGAGCCATGTAGGGGAATTTCCACTCCCACCACCTTTTAGCAGCAGCAAATAATATAATATCTCACTAATTCATTAAATGGTAAAGTAAATGTTTAAATATGTTTCATAATTCTGCACTATGTAACATGAGGATAGCCTTTTGTTTTAAAAACACCTTATTTGGCACCTAAACGTATACTTAACTCTCTAAGTATAGCCATCCTCTTCACCGTGGCAATTTGTTTTAAACCAGTGTGTCACAGGCTTACTGTCTAATCGCAGCAAGGTAATGTCCTGTTAGCAGTTTTATGCTTTATATGTATAAGTTATGTTGATTCTTTTATGTTTAATTTTGATAATGTTTTTCTTCGTTATAACTTTATAATGCAACAGATTAAATAAACAAAGCAATAAATAATAAATAAAACTTTATGCTCCTTCTATTTTGATTTATAAGTTTGGAGTCTGGAAAAAGACATTCATTTTATTACACAACAAAAAATGTGTAAAAGTGTACTAAAGTTTAGCATATAGAGTCTCCAAAATGTATGGTGTACTAGTAAACTAGTAGCATTTTGGGATAATGTTAAACTCCTGTTTATACGGGTATCCACAGACTTTTTCCATGGGGAATCAATAAAGTTAAATATGCCCAGATATATATATATATATATATATATATATATATATATATATATATATATATATATAAAGAAAATATACCAGCTGTAGCAGGGGAATTAATGGAAAGGGATGCAGATGGGTGAGCTGGGGATATAATTCCCAAAGTCTGGAGGACGTTTAATGTCTTTGAGATCTTAAGGGGATGTACCTATGAACCATTAATAACTGTATTCTCTGTTTAACTTTGTGGAGCATAAAACTTGTTAACAACGCTGACTTTAATTCTTTATGCTTCAGCATTCTATGTGTATCAGATGCTTTAACCTGCTTGACTAACAATTCACTATTTAACATCTAATCCTTACAATGACTGCTGAATTTGCAAGCACAGGCCTTGAATATCTTTAAATTTGCATGCAAAGAAACAAAGTTTTGCTACGTAAACAGTCTGTCCTGGGATGGTTATGAATCACTGCACTAACCCTAGCTAAGCTTATTAGCTGTGTGAACAGCGATGTTTTGGCGCTAAGGGAGTCTGCTGAAAAGCAGACTTGAAATAAAAAGGTGTGTCATTGTGAACTTAATTTGCATATCTTACCCAGAATCCTTTGGTGCATTGGAAACAATGTATTCCAGAGGTTTTCTGTGGGAAAAACAAGCTTTCTGGCCTGTCTAGATTTGTTAATGAACTAAACAATGAGTTATTTTCTCTATATTTTTTGCGTTGTCCAGGATTTTAAACTCACCTTTTACCTCCCCCTAATTTGAAATGTTGTTGTATTTTGCCCTGAATCAACTTCACCCAGCAGTGATTCTAACCATCTCCCAGCTGATGAGTAGCAATAACTACGAAACAGTCTGTCCTGGGATGGTTATGAATCACAGCACTAACCCTAGCTAAGCTTATAAGCTGTGTGAACAGCGATGCTTTGGCGCTAAGGGAATCTGCTGAAAAGCAGACAAAGTAAAAAGGTGTGTCATTGTGAACCTAATTTGCATATCTTACCCAGAATCCTTTGCTGCATTGGAAACAATGTATTCCAGAGGTTTTCTGTGGGAAAATCAAGCTTTCTGGCCTGTCTAGATTTGTTAATGAACTAAACAATGAGTTATTTTCTCTATATTTTGTGCATAGTGGAGGATTTTAAACTCACCTTTTACCTCCCCCTAATTTGAAATGTTATATATATATTATATGTCTGGGCATATTTCACTTTATTGCTTCCCCATGGAAACATTTCTGTTGGTGTATAAGTATATATATATATATATATATATATATATATATATATATATACACTCTGGAAAAAAAACTGTTTTCCTAAAGAAAAATAAATTGAATTTTGTACTTTATTTTCTTAGCTTATGTTTGTAAAGTTTTAAGTGAACTCATGAGTATGTAAACATGTTGTGCAAAATGCATATTCACTTTCTGAATGATAAAACAAAATTTGCCATGTCTAACACACACACATAAACTAAATAAATCAAGTCCAGATGTTTCTTTGGAAGACACGGATTCCCCATGAAACAAGGCCAGATTCCTGCTTTGAACCTACCCCTGACCTGCACGTCTGAGAGATTCCCCCAAAGTACTTAATTGTTGTCAGAAATGGTAAAGGGAAAAAAATGCTCATCACTTTCTACATAAATACCCTAAAAATCCAGTTAGTTACCAGATGTGCACAATTTTTCAGTTAGATGCCTATAAAAGACAGTTCATATATTTCAGATGGATGAAAAATATACTCAACAGAGTGTCACTTTTTTTTATTAAATTTTCAATAAAGGAAGGAATATTAACGTTTGCAATGGGTTTTTTTAGCATTCTGTGTAGAATCAGTGGTTATGATGATACTTGAAGAGATAATCAAAACATATAAAAGTGAGATCACATATTATTCCTAAAGTTAAGATGGTATTAATAAAAAAATACCATTTGCTTATTTAACTAAATACTTTTTACACAACATGACACAACCAAGAGATGTTAAATGACAGCTCAGAAAATGTGTTGCTAGACAAGCTCTCTCCAGTTGCCTACAACAGTGTTTACAAGCTGATGGGTGAGAGCAGGTTAGTAACCATGGTTTCTGATCAGCTGATTACTTCACCTCTGCACTGGATCAGCTATAATGAAAACCTGGCCTGTTGGGGATACTTGGGGACCACGGTTGAGAAACAATGCAATAGGGATTTGCAGGGATAAAAGCAAAAATGGCAGGTGGTAATGTCACCATAACAACACCTACTCAGTCTCAAAATTATGCAAGGGCTAATTGAAAATCATTGCATCAAAATAACAATAAAGTGCATTATACAGTCTAAGTGACAAAATACTGATAAGCTTCTCTATATTTTGTGTTATAACCAAAAAAAGGGATTAATTAATTAATGTTAAAAAAGGAAAGCATAAAATTATTTTTAAAATATAATGCTAATTTAAAAAATGCATAAATATTTCCATTAATATCACTTCAATATGTGCAATATGTCCCCTGTTCATTTTTCAAGGAGAGGAGGTAGACTGTATTCCACTTTTGGGAATGTTTTTTTTTTTTTTGCATACAGACAGGTCCCAATTCATTGCAGTAGAATTAAGATAATGGGGCATATTTATCAAAGCGTCAAAATACGTTTGAATCCTGCATCGTATTTGTCACGAGATTGATCCGCCGTAGTTATCAAAGCATCAAGATCATCAAATGTTGAAATTTGTGATGTAATATACTCTCTTGCGATCTCATTCTGACGCATATCGATGGTTGCGTCATTACAGATGTTTCGAATTCCAATTCGACTCTATTTGACCCTTTTCAAAATGTATCAAACATTTAACAGGTACACTTGCGTCTATTCCGACGCAGCGTACCTAGTTTTCAATCCGCCACCCTTGAGGCTGCGGATGCCCTAGAAATCAATGGGAGTCTGTAAACACAAAAAGCTTGTGTTCGATGCTGCAAGAGAATGAAGAATAATACATAAAAAAGTAAATTAGAAACTCTATTAAAATTGTATACCCTTTCTAAATCAAACAATATTATTGCTCCACATTTAGAGCACTAGTAGATATAGGGATACAAATGAAAAATACATTACTACTTATGGATTATGTTACAAATTTGTCTCTCATTACAAAGCAAGGGGACAATATTATTTCTCCAAATTTGTTGAAAACTTTTGCCCCAAACTTGTTGCACTAATAGATATAGAGATACAAATGAAATACACAACATAATATAGCTAACTTCCTTTTTATTTTTTGTGAAAAATCTATGTGCACCATGTTTAAGCCATGTAATACAAGTCCCACTCTCCACTTCGCACCAAATTTGACGCAACACTTTTCGCATCAATTATGACGCAAACTCCTAAACAACCCACACACTTTTAATTGGAATATGCATAATCACATGATTTATGACATCAGCCAATCTGATTCAAATATACATTTTATAATGAAATAGAGAAGGTGCCACATAGCATAATTCCGTATATTGAATCAGATTTTAAGATAGTAGTTTAGAACCACTCACATGTATAAAAGCACCAAGATGTAGTGCTAGCTAGGCAGACCGGAACCTCAGAGTTGTCCGGTAAACTCTCCTCCTGGGCAAAGATTCCTGCAAGCCAAGAAAGGTGTTCACCAAATGGGCTATCAGTCAGGAAGGCACCGTCCCGCCTCCAGCAGAGGTATAATATAACTCCAAAAGGATGTCCACAAAAAGACAACGTAGCAAGTTGTATATATTTAAAAGTGTTTATTACAACACATTAAAAACACAGCAACGCGTTTCTCAGTATCATGTACTGTTTCATCAGGCTGAATAAAACTATACAACATTTGCTACTTGATATACTCTATACTAACCAATAAAGAGCTGTTTAGCATACACACCCTAATCTCTCTTAATTGGTCATGTGACTCACAGGTGTTTGCAAACACATACATGTCAAAACAGCTTAACTTAACATATAACCTATAAACAGACTTTTCTTATATGCAATGTCAAACTTGGTTACATCTTGCAACATTCTCTAAGAACATTTATCTGCTAACAATATATGCAGTCAAAACTGATATAGGTTAAAAACATCCATGGTAATTATACCGCTAACAAACAGCATGTAAATAAACTACATATAAATAAATAAACATCATGTGGATAAACTTGTCATTCATTTAAATCCCCCTGATAATATATTCGATTATTCAAATCTCATTTGCAGATTGCACAGTTTAATCCTTACACTATCTCTTGCTTTTAGTCATTACGTGTTTATAAACACTATATGTCTCATTCCAGAGGATTTCTATGCTATCGAGAATTGTTTTGAATTCTTTTTGCGAAAAGTTTCTTTTCTATTAGTTCCGTTGTTCTATAATTAGAGGTATGTGTATATAGGACTATTGTTTTATATACATTGTTGCGGTCTCACAAACTTTAATCACTTACTATCACATTCGGTTTTCAGAGAATATTCCTTAGTGATTTTACTACGATTACGTCTCAGTGGGTGTGTACTAATTGTTATCTCCTATTGGAGTAGCAGGGAATGACGTGTCTGGTTACTAAGGGCAGTTCAAATGTGACGTGTGATCTCTTGATTCGATAAAATGAGCATTAGCAACCCAACCTAACCTAATCCACTATAGTTGTGGTGTTCTTTGAACTTGGTGTTAAGTTATATAAGTAAGTGGTAATCTCTGTTTTAACGGTATACCTAAATATCGGATATACTTTGTGTCGGATAAATAAAACGTCATGTTCAAATTATATTGTTCCTCCTATGTATGTTCAATTTCATTTTTTATTATTATGATGAACACATGCGTGACAAAGGAATATAAAACAGAAATAATAATAAAAACAAAAGTTAATTATATCCCATTATGTTATTGTGTATTATCTCATTCTAGTGTTATTTTGTTATTATATCATAATCTAATTGTGTTAAGTGATAGTGAAAACTAGATACATCTCTCTGCATATATAATTTGATGTTATTTCTTTATATATAAAAGTTTGTTTTTGTATATAATTCATATCTAGACATTAATGTACGAACCCATAATGGTGCCTTAATAGTGCAATAAATTGTGCTTAAAAATATGACTTGTATACTAAGACCTTAAAAATTAAGTGTTTCTGTGAATAGCTCCAAAATAATAATTTTTCTTCAGTGTTTAAGTCTTTGTGTATTTTGGTTCCATGTTATATAACACATAATATGTTAATATTATGTCCTTGTGAATTAATTTATATATACTAATTTATATACGTGAATATTCTTTTATAATAATTTGTGAAATGTTTAGTGTGTATCAAAAGCTACCAGATCCATGTTCATGTTTAAGCCATTGGGATATAATGTTTTCAATTGGTAAATCCAAAAAGTCTCACGTTGGCGTAGTCTACTGTACCTATTGTATAGGCTAGAAGGGGGAATATATTCTATAGGTAGAATAGAAAAGATGTTCAGATTGCCTTGATGTAAAGAATGGCAGTGTTTAGGGACACTATGATTTTTTATTTTGTTTTTCATATTTCTATAGTGTTCGTTCCATCTAGTTCTAACTATTCGGCAGGTGCGCACTACGTACTGTATTCCACATAATTTGCATGACAAAAGATATACCACATACGAGGAAGCACATGTCAAGTGTTCCTGTATAGGGAAACTAATTCCTGTGGTATAAGATGTAAATTTAGTAGTTCCTATTTCAATGAATTTACACATTCTGCAGTTCTTGTATTTGCATTTATAGATCCCTTTCTTCTTATTACCAATTATTTTCTTTCTAATATTTGTCAAAGATCCTTGGATCTTTCTAGGTGCCAGGTTACCAATATTCATATTTTTATTTTTAATATTAGTTACGACCTTACTGGGAGCTAGTAGGTTCTTGAGTGTGGGTGCACGTCTATATACACATTTTGGTTTATCTTCTAAATTTTTACTGAGTATTGGGTCTCTCATCAATATGCCCCAGTGTTTTTTAATTATAGTATTAATTAGTTTGTGGTTAGTATTGTATTGTGTTATAAACATGCTAGAGTTACTTCTATTCGAATTTAGATTCTCTTTATTTTTATCATTATTTGGTTTCTTTTGGAAATAATTCTCCCTGTTGTCAGTTTTAGCTCTTATATAACTTTTCTCTACTAGTTCTCTTGGGTATCCTTTTTCCAGGAATCTTTCAATCATAGTTTGACTTTGCATATTAAAGTCTAGGATGTTATTACAATTTTGCCTTAATCTTTTAAACTGTCCATAAGGGACATTTCTCTTCCAGGGTAAATAGTGGTTACTAGAAAATTCCAGATAACTATTGCAATCTACGGTTTTAAAATGATTTTTCGATTCAATCTTACCATCTTTAGATAGTGTTAGATGTAGATCCAGAAAGACTACAGATTTAGTATCTATAGAACTAAGAAAAGTAAGTCCCATATTATTGGTATTAAGATGTTGTATGAAGGATTCTGCTAGGGAAACCTCACCACTCCACAAGATAATCAGGTCGTCAATGTACCGCCCATAGAACACCAGGTTTGCCCCATAGTTAGAGTCATAGATATACTCTTGTTCGAATTTGCTCATATATAGATTTGCAAAACTAGGGGCAAACCTGGTGCCCATGGCGGTACCCCGTGTTTGCAAATAATATTCATCTTGGAAAAGAAAATAATTGTGCTCCAAAATAAAAGAGATTAGTTGTAAAATGAATTGTTTTTGTAGTTGTGGCATATAAATGTCATTTTCCAATACTTCTTGAATGGCTTTTAAACCCATGTTGTGGGGGATATTCGAATACAGTGAATTGACATCACTTGTTATCCATAGCCAATTTTTATTATTCTGAGGCAAATTGTTGAGTTTCGACAAAAGATCAGAAGAATCACGAATGTATGATTCCAAAGAAATAACGTATTTTTGTAGGAAGGAATCGACGTATGCTGATACGTTGTCCGTCAAACTGCCAATTCCTGCTATAATAGGACGACCTGGGGGATTTTTTTGGTTTTTATGAATTTTTGGGAGGTGATAATAAAAAGCTTTGTTAGGCTTTATGGGAATCAAATATTCTCTTTTATTTTTGTTGATAATTCCCTCTTTAAATCCAAACTCAACAATGCCTCTCAGGATTTTGGTATAATCATCAGTGGGATCTGTTTTTAGTTTTTTGTAGTATTCTTTATCATCCAAAATACGTCTAGCCTCATTTAAATAGTCTGAAAAATTCTGTAGTACTATGCCTCCCCCCTTATCCGCCTGGCGGATGACTAGTTCTTGATTCTTTTTAAGATTTTCTAAGGCCACTTTTTCCCCTACGTTCAGATTATGTCTCCCATAGATCAGTGGTTATGATGATACTTGTAGAGATAATCAAAACATATAAAAGTGAGATCACATATTATTCCTAAAGTTAAGATGGTATTAATAAAAAAATACCATTTGCTTATTTAACTAAATACTTTTTACACAACATGACACAACCAAGAGTTGTTAAATGACAGCTCAGAAAATGTGTTGCTAGACAAGCTCTCTCCAGTTGCCTACAACAGTGTTTCTCAACTGTGGTCTCAGGCTGATGGGTGAGAGTAGGTTAGTAACCATGGTTACTGATCAGCTGATTACTTCACCTGTGCACTGGTTCAGCTATAATGAAAACCTGGCCTGTTGGGGATACTTGGGGACCGCGGTTGAGAAACAATGCAATAGGGATTTGCAGGGATAAAAGCAAAAATGGCAGGTGGTAATGTCACCATAACAACACCTACTCAGTCTCAAAATTATGCAAGGGCTAATTGAAAATCATTGCATCAAAATAACAATAAAGTGCATTATACAGTCTAAGTGACAAAATACTGATAAGCTTCTCTATATTTTGTGTTATAACCAAAAAAAGGGATTAATTAATTAATGTTAAAAAAGGAAAGCATAAAATTATTTTTAATATATAATGCTAATTTAAAAAATGCATAAATATTTCCATTAATACCACTTCAATATGTGCAATATGTCCCCTGTTCATTTTTCAAGGAGAGGAGGTAGACTGTATTCCACTTTTGGGAATGTTTTTTTTTTTGCAGACAGACAGGTCCCAATTCATTGCAGTAGAATTAAGATAATGGGGCATATTTATCAAAGCGTCAACTTAAAATACGTTTGAATCCTGCATCGTATTTGTCGCGAGATTGATCCGCCGTAGTTATCAAAGCATCAAGATCATCAAATGTTGAAATTTGTGATGTAATATACTCTCTCGCGATCTCATTCTGACGCATATCGATGGTTGCGTCATTACAGATGTTTCGAATTCCAATTCGACTCTATTTGACCCTTTTCAAAATATATCAAACATTTAACAGGTACACTTGCGTCTATTCCGACGCAGCGTACCTAGTTTTCAATCCGCCACCCTTGAGGCTGCGGATTCCCTAGAAATCAATGGGAGTCTGAAAACACAAAAAGCTTGTGTTCGATGCTGCAAGAGAATGAAGAATAATACATAAAAAAGTAAATTAGAAACTCTATTAAAATTGTATACCCTTTCTAAATCAAACAATATTATTGCTCCACATTTAGAGCACTAGTAGATATAGGGATACAAATGAAAAATACATTACTACTTATGGATTATGTTACAAATTTGTCTCTCATTACAAAGCAAGGGGACGATATTATTTCTCCAAATTTGTTGAAAACTTTTGCCCCAAACTTGTTGCACTAATAGATATAGAGATACAAATGAAATACACAACATAATATAGCTAACTTCCTTTTTATTTTTTGTGAAAAATCTATGTGCACCATGTTTAAGCCATGTAATACAAGTCCCACTCTCCACTTCGCACCAAATTTGACGCCACACTTTTCGCATCAATTATGACGCAAACTCCTAAACAACCCACACACTTTTAATTGGAATATGCATAATCACATGATTTATGACATCAGCCAATCTGATTCAAATATACATTTTAAACTATCACTAACGAATCAAATTGCTTGATACTTGTGTCATTGATCACTCATCAGAACTTGTAAGTGCCGTTTGCTACATTGTGTATTATACTTTGAAAGTATGTATGTGTGAAACTAGTATGAAAGATAAACATTGATGCTGACATTAGGACACACAATGATTTTAAAATTTGAATTGATGTTTGATTCAATATAATCTTAAACTGATAGCTCAAAGAGATAGCCCTCATAACATTAAACTGTCATGATTCTATATATTTCTTGGACATTAACAGATGAAAAATAAAAGATTAACTTTAGAGAAATGTGCTTGTTCATAGGCAGTAATGAAATCGTATAAAGTTGGGAAAAACCTGAATAACCGAATCATCGATGACTGTTAGTTAACAACAGTCCGATGGTCATCGCGCTGTACTTTACGCACGTGTTTTTGATGTTTTTTTTATAAATAAGGGGATCGTATGTGGATCAGCATCAGCGATGTCTGGTGAGCGTATTGACGCCAGCGAATGCAATGAGATTGTTGCTTTGATAAATATGCCCCATAATCAGGAAATGACTCCCAAAGAAAGCTATGACAGGTGCAACTGATTTCCTAATTTTAGTATTTACCTGCAATTTTTTTTTTTTGTACCTTGTACTATGTGCACTGCAAATGATTTATCTTGAAGAAAAAATATTTATGGAAGATAATTATTGAGGAAACATTTGGTTGATGTAAGCATCTCTCTCTATCTTCTATCTCTCTATCCTCTCTAAATGAATACATATATTTTCCTTTTTGCAATCATGTAGTATATAACTTGACTGCTTAGATTTTTTTGATTATTTTAACAAATAAAAAACAGTATATAGAATAATATAACAATAATAATTAAATGTAATGTTTCTAATAAGCCCTCTTTAACCAAGATGAGTTAATTTAAAAAAATGATACTTTATATGTTACTATGAAAAATTCCTATATACACCAAAATATTTTGGTAAACAACAACCTTAATATTACACTTGCTATAAATATTCTCTATAATCAAAACAATGATATTAACTGTAGCATATAAAAAGTTTGTTTTTCATAGTGTTATATATCTTTTAAATTAATGATAATCATTTTACACTAGACTTGTAAAGGGAACATTTGTGAACTGTTTTTTTTTTAAATATTTTTTAAACACAATGCTCATATTATATGGTGTAACATTGTATAATTCCTTTATCACTTGGTTATAAACTTGGTTGCTCTTCTCTCCGGGATTTTCGAGCTCATCTCTATAATCAGGGTTCAAATAGCTGTACAGAAGAAAAGGTTCTGGTCAGGGGATCAAGGTAATACTAAAAGAATATTCAGCAGATGAATGCCAAGTGGTATATTATCCCATGTATAATGAGAACCAAAGAAAGTGTCTCATAGAATATTTCCATAGAAAGGAGTTTCGAATTATACACAGAAAGCTAGGATGTGTAGGTAGTGAAGCTTAAGGCAGGAAAACATACAACCCCTTTAGGCAAAAAAAAGTAAGATCAAATATTTATCAGGGTCGCCGGATATCTTGAAGTTAACAGCAAACCAATTTGCAACCTCTGTTGGCACTAACACTACAGCAATAAACTTAATCTGCACTTATCACAGGGCTGCTTGAGACTTCCACTATTTTTTCTATCACCACTACATCCTTTATATTGATATCCGTACTGCTCCCATTATAGGTATACTCCAAACAGTCAAATAGATCCTTTCCAATTCATTAGTGTTGCATTAGTGGATTTAAGCTCACTTGGAGCCCGCAAACGTGCTATACAATATGGTCAGTAGCAATTTGATTTTCATTGACAAGCTGCAAACATTCGGGTCGGAGTTCTCAGCTTAATGGTTCATCACAACAGTCCCATATATGAATCACTCAGTAAGGCAAGGAGGAGTGTGCACTCTTAGTTCTGGCAAATCTATATCAACAAATAAGTTCAAAGAAGTGGCGTTCAGCAAGAATAAAACACAACACTTATTCAAATAGAATGCACAATAACAATGAGGAATTCATGTGCTACAAAGTAGCCCTCTCTTAAAAGTCAGCAGGTAACAATGTGTTTCAGCTAGGTTGCCATATTCATAGCTTTAAATGAGCTATGACTCAGGTTATATAGGCAAAATATCTCAGAAATAATACTAATGTCCTAGTGCGTGAGTATAGGTAGGACCCATTGGATGAAAAGAAACCAAGCCTAGCATCCATAACCTGGGTGCCAATATGATATACATATTGCACAATTAAAAAGCTCAATACATTTATAACACATGCTCAGTAAATTAAGTGTCTCCTGCTAAATTATAAAAATTACCATATTTCTATAAAGTAAGATGGGGTTGCATTTTTTCTTAAATGTAATGTATTGTGTGTTCATTGTATATATATATATATATATATATATATATATGTATATATACTGTATACTGTATATATATTGTATATAATATTTTTTTAAGCAATTGTTAAATGTTCTTATTAATGTTAGGGAAGGGCCTATATATGCCAAAACATAATATAATATTGTGTTAGTATGCATTATTTTTTTATCCATATGTTAATTTTGTCAATATATTGCTAAGAAGATATTGATATATAGGTGATAATATGTACATGTATTTTAACCAAATAGATAAAATACTATTCACAAAAATGTAAGCTTCTTTCCTGGTGCAATGCAAAACTACCTTGTGTCATTTTAACTGTTCCCTGTACAGGATATGGAACGTATTGCATTGTCATGGCAACCCTGCTTCATTTCAAAGTCATTCTGTATAGCACCTACCTGCTGCATCGCCAGAACTACTTTACTTTGTTTATTGTGAACAAACCAATCATGCTGCTTTGTAAAGCAGATCAATACCAGAATTTTAGCTTCAATGCAAAGTAAAAACATCCAGAGTGCAAGGTCAGTTGTTTCCTTTATTATAAACATTTTAAAGACCATTACAAATGTTGTGGCAAACTAGATTGCCCAGAGCATCAGCACATGTGCAGTCACTGATGGGCTTTGGCTTACAGCTTCAGTCATATTATAATCCAAACTATAGAGCAAAATTTGAGCTATTGTTTTGGACAAAATGGATCAGGCAACAGAAGAAGATGTGAACTTGAAGTGTTTCCCAGATAATCTAGGGAAGAAAGGAGAGGAAATACTAGCAATTGAGGTTGTGGTGAGACTAGTTAACTAGAAAGGAGGTGTTTCCCAGTGGTGAGGATCTGCTTTAAGTTGAGATCTGTGCATATCCTAAAAGGGCTAATTAGGTAAAAATAGTTTGCATATTTTTTTTTTTTTTTTTAAATTGCTGGCAAGTATTTTAAAATAATTTTTTAAAAATAAGCAAAATTACTTACATAGCCATGCTGTCTTGAGTGGTCTGATCCACCCCCCCCATTAGTGTTTAGAATCAGAAACACAGGCATTGTATTTCAACTGAGTTCACAGCAGCTTATTTGCCTCTAGGCATGCTCCAGCAGATAATGAGTGTTAAAGTCTTGCATTCTTCCAAATCAAAGGTGGATATACAGTATCCCACAAAAGTGAGTACACCCCTCACATTTTTGTAAATATTTTATTATATCTTTTCATGTGACAACACTGAAGAAATGACACTTTGCTACAATGTAAAGTAGTGAGTGTACAGCCTTGCTGTCCTCTCAAAATAACTCAACACATAGCCATTATTGTCTAAACCGTTGGCAACAAAAGTAAGTACAGCCCTAAGTGGAAATGTCCAAATTGGGCCCAAATTAGCCATTTTCCCTCCCCAGGGTCATGTGACTCGTTAGTGTTACAAGGTCTCAGGTGTGAATTGGGAGTAGGTGTATTAAATTTGGTGTTATCGCTCTCACACTCTCTCATACTGGTCACTAGAAGTTCAACATGGCACCTCATGGCAAAGAACTCTCTGAGGATCTGAAAACAAGAATTGTTGCTCTACATAAAGATGTCCTCGGCTATAAGAAGATTGCCAATACCCGGAAACTGAGCTGCAGCACGGTGGGCAAGACCATACAGCGGTTTCACAGGACAGGTTCCACTCAGAACAGGCCTCACCATGGTCGACCAAAGAAGTTAAGTGCACGTGCTCAGCGTCATATCCAGAGGTTGTCTTTGGGAAATAGATGTATGAGGGCTGCCAGCATTGCTGCAGAGGTTGAAGGGGTAGGGGGTCAGTGGGGGGGGGGGTCAGCCTGTCAGTGCTCAGACCATACGCCGCCCACTGCATCAAATTGGTCTGCATGGCTGTTGTCCCAGAAGGAAGCCTCTTCTGAAGATGATGCACAAGAAAGCCTGCAAACAGTTTGCTGAAGACAAGCAGACTAAGGACATAGATTACTGGAATCATGTCCTGTGGTCTGATGAGACCAAGATAAACTTATATGGTTCAGATGGTGTCAAGCGTGTGGGGCGGCAACCAGGTGAGAAGTACAAAGACAAATGTGTCTTGCCTACAGTCAAGCATGGTGGTGTGAGTGTCATGGTCTGGGCCTGTATGAGTGCTGCCAGCACTGGGTAGTTACAGTTCATTGAGAGAACCATGAATGCCAACATGTACTGTGACATACTGAAGCAGAGCATGATCCCCCCCCCTTCGGAGACAGAGCTGCAGGGAAGTATTTCAACATGATAACGACCCCAAACACACCTCCAAGATGACAACTGCCTTGCTAAAGAAGCTGAGGGTAAAGGTGATGGACTGGCCAAGCATGTCTCTAAACTTAAACCCTATTGAGAAGCTGTGGGGCATCCTCAAATGGAAGGTGGCAGAGCTCAAGGTCTCTAACATTCACCAGCTCTGTGATGTTGTCATGGAGGAGTGGAAGAAGACTCCAGTGGCAACCTGTGAAGCTCTGGTGAACTCCATGCCCAAGAGGCTTAAGGCAGGGCTGGAAAATAATGGTGGCCACACAAAATATTGACACTTTGGGCCCAATTTGGACATTTCCACTTAGGGGTGTACTCAATTTTGTTGCCAACGGTTTAGACATTAATGGCTGTGTGTTTAGTTATTTTGAGGGGACAGAAAATTTACACTGTTATACAGGCTGTACACTCACTACTTTACATTGTAGCAAAGTGTCATTTCTTCAGTGTTGCCACATGAAAAGATATAATAAAATATTTACAAAAATGTGAGGGGTGTACTCCCTTTTGTGGGATACTGTAGACGCAGCCATAAAAGTAATTGTGTGGGGGGAGTAGAGCTATACAATTCTTGGGTTAATGGTGAGGCACTGCAGTATAAATTTGCAGGTAAAGTAATTAAAGTACATATTATGGGGGCATGTCTAAGCAGTAGACAAGAATGGCCGCATTTTCTCGAGCTCTGGGAGATATCTGAGATATATCCTGAATATCTTTATTAAGCGGCTCTGTTTTCAATATAGAAGCTAAGTTGCACTAAATATAAAGCTAATATCTACATTTAATTTGAGTCTGCCGCGTGAATGACCCCAGAGACTGGCTCCAGCTCCAAGTTCTTAGCTACGATCTACAAGCTCTGCATTGCGCACCTCCAGCTTAAAATAACCCCCGGCACACCCTTAATACCCAAGGAATTCATTCAACATGGAGAAAACTAGCTCCCTTATCTGTCAAATGCTACGGGAATTGGAGCAGAAGATGGACAGGAACTTTGATAGTTTGATCTCTACTATACGAAAGATACACGTGGAGCCGGCCATCTTAACACCGGAGAAACCTGATGCTGATTACAGCCTTAAGGGGAATCCCCAAGCAGTAATACTTATGAGCAGCGATAAACCCGAGTCCACTCCAAGAAGCACTACAACCAGACCTAATCTTCCTCTCCCAGCCCCCACTATGGAAGACACGGACGACATGTGGTGGGAGGAAAGTGGAGATGGACAGGCATTAGAAATGGGAGTTAGATTTGAGGAGGCGGTCGGAAAATCACTCTCAAAGCTTATAATTGCTATGGGATATGTTAATGGTTTCCTGGGCTTTGACTACTCTCATCCCCTAGCTTTTCGTATTGACCGTCACAGACCTCTTGGACACAAGCTCTGCAGCGTGATGGCAATACAGAGTCACGATGGAGAGCAGCTTGCTTGTCTACTGAATGCAGACACACAGATGGCAGTTGGGTCGGATACGCACCCACGGAGATCAATACACAGCGGCAGTAACTTCACTCGTATTTGGCCTGGTACTTATGTTCTATCTCACTGGCGGATAGGCATAGGCTAACTTTTTGTAAGGAACGTCTCTTTGTTGCTCTAAAATAATTAGTGGGGCGAGACAGGAACCCTGGATTGTTTCTATCCTGATTGATATACTTTATCAGATAAGCGATTCCCTTTTGTCTATTGAGCCATATGACGCTTACTCTGCGGCAGCTGTACTTGTATTATTGTGCTTTACCCATGCTTTTATTGCAGAGAAGAGCCACGTGTATTTCATCAGAGAGGGTCGCACTGATATTAGAGTCAGAATTGGGTAAGCGCTTTTCCTAAAACACCCTGATCAGATTGGGAGAGCTGTCTTACGGTCAAATGACTGATCCTTATGGGGAACAGGATAAGGACTTGCTAACTATCACCCTCAGACTCCTTAACTGATAGTTCCTATGTTTATACAGGCTATAGTCCCCTGTAAAGTACACGCAGACCCCAGCTATGTTCATGCTCAAAGTTTTGCTTGGGACTTTTATGGAAGTGGACATAAGCTAATGGGATGTATAAGTACTATAACCCAGCAGAATATGCCACTCATTGCATTATGTTACTCTGTGTTAATGGTTTTTGTTCTTTATTGGTTGTATTCCCTCTCTCTGTTCCCCCATTTTATTTTCATATTTGCATTGCACATCCCCTAATGATGGGTAATTAAGCCACATTCCGCAGCGGATTTTATTTCCCGGGGGTTAAGCTATTTTTTGTAGCTCATATTGTTAAGTTACTGGTTCATTTATATTAATACACGAAAAACCCCTTTATATAGTTAGGTCTAATGTTATGAAGCCCATGATGTTATTATTGTACACAATAGTTTATATGACCTTCTCTGTACAGAGATTGCTCAGCTTATGAATGATATGCATGTTATATGGCTGAATGACTGTTTTTTTGGGACATTTCACATAATGTAGTTATAATATGTACACTCAAGTAGCTAGTTCTAGGCTTAGCCGTGAGTTCCACTTCAAAAATACTAAGCTCACTGACTGGTGCATTCTTAAGTTAGCTGATTTAATCTGCTCATGCAAATTTTCTTACTCCCTCTCCAAGAACCTAACTTATATTATTGTATACAGGATATATCCAACCAATCTTTCTTGCTGGTGATAACATGTGTCATCAGTAAGGCTAATTACATGTTTTAATGGCAATCATATATGGGGGATCTGTATAGAACTAAACATTAAGTTGATCCTCTAACCCGCTGAGCTACACCAGAGATAGTGCCACCATAACCATAACCTAAAACTTTCATTTTTATCAAGCTCCCTATGCCATGGGACTTAAACTAACATTGCTCTTTATGGATATATTGCTTGTTTTTGGTCTTGTACCTCTGATTTCCATAGGTTTAAATTCTGTGCACACATACACTCACATATTTTGCTATAACTCGCCACCATACATGTGTATACATATTATTTAAGATGGGGTTATTCTGAAGACACAATACATAGGCTTGAAGCACCTCATTTAAGGTATGTCAAGGGTTCTATGGGAGACAGAGCAGTTATAATTCTAGAGACAAGAGAACAGTTTATATACAAATGTCTTGTTTACTATGTCCCCTTTACCAGCCTAGCCCTCCCCTAAATCATTAGAAAGCAGATAAATCTGACTGGTTACCCTTTCTGATAATCACAGTTATAATGCTTGTTTGCAACGTATTGTGTGTGTTTTACAAATTGAGGTCCCTGTATATGTTGCATTGGCTGGTAAGCTACTACTAAGAAATGGTTTTGTTTTATGGTAATGTGAGTCAGTATTTGTCTCTACTTTCTGTTTGCTCTTATGTTTATTTCAGGCATTCACTCAGTTAAAATAATGTTGTCACCTTATACCACATACTCCTAGAATTAGATAGCGCCTATAATAGCTCAACGTAACCCTCTATAAAGATGCAGTTTGTGTATAGCGCCACGTCCACTACAATATCTTTAGTTTGTAGACACAGCTTATGCATGATTATATATCCAATAAAGTGCCCTCTAGCGATAATTAGACATCTAATTAATCACACTCCCTGCGTGGAAGTTTATATTTGGACAAAATACTGGTTTCTGCTGAGCTCCTCTTCTCCCTTTCCCACCGGCACTGGTTGTCTGCGGGTCAAACTTATATCCCTTTTACCCACATCGCCTAGAGTTGGCACTGCTCCAGGGGAGGAGCTCATGCAGTAATCCCCTATACTCTGTATATACTAATATTCTCCTCTATACATAACGTTAACTGTACATTGTATAATAAGCCTTCTAAGAGCCCCATTCACATAATTAACCTGGCATCCTAGATAGCTCCGCCCCTCATCCCCCTTCTTTCCCCCTCCTTTTCTAATATGAGCAGCTCTTGCCCACTGGCTTCTCTTTTCCCTTCTTTAGGCCATCCTGGTCTCAGAGCATCCAAACAAATACTGCCCCACACCTGTCTCAATACTATTAGAATAAACAAACCTAAAAATTCTCCTCACGGTAAGGTGTGGGCCACATCTATTATATATAAAATATAAAATTGAGGTTCCATTATTTTATGCACAAACATAGATTCCGTTACTGACATCCCTGTTTTACATGATTAACCCTAGCAGTCTCATTTGTCTCTTGTCCATTTTTCTTTGGTTTATGATTATGCTTATGCTATAAGGATGTATCTTCCTGAATTATGCTATCATTGTTATTGGATGAATATGTTGTGAAACTTTTATTATAACCTCTATAAAAAACCTTTTAAAAAAAAAAGTACATATTATTATATTTTGTCTCTATTCCAACTTGTTTTATGTCCCTTTAATTTGAAAATCGAATATGCCTCCTGATTGTAAAGGCTAGAGCACACAGGTGACTGCTTATGAGAGGAGTTCTTGCTATCCCTCCCAACACGTTACTCCAACTGTGACCACTGTGTAGAAATGTTTGTGTTGTTTTTGTTTTAACATTTAGGTGACCTAACAAAGGTACCTAATCATTCAACCATCTCCACTTAGAAGATTTTACTTCATCCATGGAAATAACATACACCTCAAGAGTAATTATTTTTATTGTATTGCTTTATTGAAATTAAAATTTCCCAACCCAAGTATCGTAATTAATGTAACATACTTGGTGCTCAATCACATTCCACTTGTTAATATAAACTTAACAACTATTAACAGCAACAAAACTTTTCATCAAGGTGTATGAAAAGCTTTGTTGTTACCACCAGTTGTTAATTTGCTAAAGGCTATATAATCTACCCCTTATTGTGAAATAAGTACAGATGAAAGTTAGTGGACCCATAGAACAACCGATCTAATCACCCACAACTCCTAAAACAAATTTGAAACTAAATCCCCTCCTTTATGGTAGGTCTAATGTTTAAAATAACCATTATAAATGTTAATTATGCAACCATACTCCATTCTTCTATACCCTTAATACCAATATGCCTAGATTACAAGTGGAACACTATTGATAGTGTAGGGTTTGTTTTTGTGAGACTGTTCTAAGATTCGCACAAAATCTGACACTACAAGTCAATGTTAAAACAGAATTACCAGAGAACATTTGCTGTGGCCGACATCCCTTTGCATGCACTATACTTATAATGGATAGAGCAGCCGAACTAAAGTTTGCTCATATTCAAAATAAGCAAGAGACAGGCATGCCCAACGGCCTAGCACAGTGGTAGCAGCGGATGGTAGTGTGTAGGTGAAGATGAGATACTCACAAATAGGCTGCACCTCCAGGTGTAATATACGCCTACTGGGATATTGCAGCATCCCAGCTGACTGGTCACCGGTCAATCTCCAAGAAGAATCGGTCACTTTTGAGTGAACTGGAATATAATGAACAAAACACAATGGACGCCCAATGGCCTAGCACCGTTGGAATAAGGAGTGATAGTAAGTTCATCAGCAAAATTCTCACAAAGAATATGCACCTCTATAGCTATGTATTTGGTACTTGTAAAGCATGGCTAATCACCCATAAGGGTCTCAAGGCACTGCTCATTTTATCAACCTCAAAAGGATGAAAGGCTGAGTGGACCTTGCCGGGGATCGAACCTGCAACCCTTGGGTTGCTACAGAGCTCAGCAACAGGTGTTATAGGAGCTATAGGAGCTATAGGAGCAGACTAGGAACTCACAGCCTCACAGCTGACTGGTAGCCCAACGTTCTCCAAGAGGGGGGAGTAGAGTCTTCAACAGTGTAGAAAAAAAATTGTATCATAAAACAAACGAGCAGAACAGGAGAGGCTTTTCTCTGCTTACAGGCTGTTTCATCAGGCCTAAAAAAAATTATATTGAGTATAAAATGCTAGTTAAAATCATCCTACTGCAATTCAACAATATCAACATATTACAACCATAGAAGAATAAAAATAGGAGGTGTATGACATATCCCTTTAAAAATACATGTTAGAGAAAAAAACAGGGGGGGGGGACAGTATACTATTTCCCTTAGTGTGTGAGAATGGCTAAAAAGAGTGAGCAACCTTGATTGATACTAATCCAAAATAATATAAATTATCCCAATTGTTAAAATTAAGTGAAGTTAGGCGAAAACTGCTGGTTTGCAGGGGGTGTCAATCAACCTGATCATATTCGATTGGGTTGATTTCTGTCCGCCGCCTCCGAGCAGGCAGACAAGTTATGGAGCAGCGGTCTTTAGAAGCTCCATATATGCCCCTATATGTGTTAATCAAGGGGGGATAAGAATGTGAACAGTGCCATATTAATGATGTATTGGGAGTGCAAATACATGGAGCCTATGGAATAAAAATTAATGTTAAAATATTATGGTTAAAAAGCACAGGGAAATCACACGCTTCCTTTACAAAACATCCAAATAGCGAAATATAATATAGTATAGTATAGAAAGATCCACAGAGTTACTATTAAAATATGGCTGCTAAATCCAAATTTTCATTGAGTCCGCCTGGACTTAAGGTGCCCAGTTTGTAAATTCAAAAAAGATTCTCTTCTCCTGAGCCTCATAAATGCATTGAGGCTGCTGCTAATTTTTTCCTGCTAATTTTTTCAATTGGAATTACAATGAATGTATTGGATTGTCCTCTGTGACAATATAAACAATGGCTCGGTATACTATGAGACCAAGATTGTTTTCGTATATTGTAATGGTGTTCCCCCCACCTATTATTTAACATCCTACTTGTGCGCCCCACACATTGGTCCCCACAAATACTATGAAGTAAATAGATGACAAATATTGACTGACAAGTGATCCTATCATTAATTGTGTGTGTTTTGATGCTTAATACTACATATTACTGTAAAGATCATATTTGTGTATAACCTTTAAACTAATTTCCTCATATCCAGGTAATTATGTCAGAGAGAAGAAATAAATAAGTTTTTGTATCACTAGGTAAAGCAAACAAGGTTTGCAGTTTCCCTTAGTGAAATTTAGTTTTAGCCTCAGATAGAGTTCACGTTATACAAACTGAGTTATATAACAAAACCCCAGGAGGCGTTATAAACCATAAGGTAAACACAGAAAATAGCAAAGTTGTAGGTTAGCGTACAGAAATGATCTAACTAAATACTATCTACATGTGGAATAAATATTTGGCATAAGCATAACAAAGAAAGTGTGAATATGTGTTAAAAGAATTGGTACAATCTGACCTGATACCGGTCGTTGTTTGGGAGAGGAGCCGGAGAGCTGCAGCGATGAGTCAGCGTGCACGCTGTGAGACTCTGAGGCAGGGAGAGGAGCTGCGGGCTGCAGCAGTTGACACGTTAGTGAAAGGTTCAGGATGAGCTCGGAGCGCTCCGGCGGATGATTAACTTCCACTGCGGTGGAACAAAGTTGCTTTCCAGATGTAGGTATTTGCTAGTACAACGAATAGGTAGGAAATCCGGAGACAAGATTTAAGGGCAGGATGCTTGAGCAGCTTGTAAGGTAGTGGCAAACTCACTTAACCAGCAAAGGTAGCTGATGAACAACGTGTTTAAATAAGCCAAAACAAGAAGAGGAAGGATCCAATAACTGTCACAGGGAGTTAACCCTTACAGAGCCCCCCACTTAAAGAACCACAGCGAGGTTCAGGGTCTAGGCCTATCAGGATTACGTCGGTGGAATAAGGACACCAATCTAGGAGCAGATAAATTGGAGGCAGGTTCCCATGTGTCATCCTGATGACCATAGCCTTTCCAATGCACCAGGTAATAGAGTACCCCATGCCTATAACGAGAGTCCAAAACGCTATGAACTTCATACTGTTCGTCTGGATCCACAGTATCAGCTGGAAACGGTGAAGCTGAATCAATAGGAGGGGTATTGCAGGGTTTAATCAAGGAGACGTGGAAGGTTGGATGGATCTTGAATGAGGTAGGGAGCTGCAAGGTAACAGTGACTGGACTGGGTACTTGTATGATACGGTATGGTCCGATGAACAACTTAACCAATTTCTTACACGGGTAGGAAATTCTTAAGTTCTTAGTGGACAACCAAACGAATTGTCCCACAGAGTAAGTGGGGTTAGGCCGATGACGTAAATCATAGTATCGACGTTGGGATGCTTGAGCCTGAAGGATGTTGTCATGTACGACAGTAAGAGTGGCAGCTATGTTATTTACGAGATCATTCACCTCAGGACTTGGAGTCTCCATTCTGGGCATGAGAGAAAATGAAGGATGCATACCATAATTCACGTAAAAAGGACTAAATCCAGTTGTAGAACTTTGATGGTTGTTATAAGAAAACTCAGCTAGTGGCAAATAGGCAGCCCAGGAATCCTGTTGCTGTGAACAGTAGTAACATAGGTACTGCTCTAGCCACTGGTTCACCCTCTCCGTCTGCCCATTCGTTTGGGGATGGTATGAGGTGCTGAGTTTGCGTTCAATGTGAAGTGCATCACAAAGATTTTTCCAGAAAGCGATCACTTACGAAAGCCTTGGGTATGCCATGCAAACGAATGACATTATGGATAACTAGATCACAAGTCTGTTTTGATGTGGGCAATGCAGTGACGGGGATGAAATGTGCCATCTTAGAGAGCAGGTCCACAACTACGAAGATAACGGTATAACCATTGGACAGAGGGAGATCCACAATAAAGTCCATGGATACTACTTCCCAAGATCTGTGAGGGATAGGCAGGGGTTGCAGGAGTCCCATCGGAAGTTGTTTGGAATGTTTGGAGGTGGCACAAACAGTACATTGAGACAAAAAATGTTTTAAGTCGATAAGCATGGTAGGCCACCAATATGATCTCCTGAGGAGTTCCGTAGTTTTAACTTTTCCCATGTGTCCAGCTAGGGGAGAATCATGTACAGACTTGAGTATCACTGGTCGTAAGGTAGGAGGTACATATAACTTATCTTCCTTGTACAATAAGCCATCTGAACCTGTGGAAAGATCTGGTAGAGGGAGTGAAGCATCAGTTTGCAGGGCATCTTTGAAGTCTTGATTAGAATCAGTGAGCAAGCCGAGGATACAATGTTTAGGAATTATTGTCGAAGGTAAATTTTCTGTTTTAATCTTTTGTCCTTGTCTAGAAAGAGCATCTGCCTTCCCATTTTTCGATCCGGGTCTGTAAGTGATGACAAATTGAAATCTTGAGAAATATAAACTCCAACGGAGTTGTCTGGAGGATAAAGTAAGATTTCTTTGTAAATATTGAAGATTTTTGTGGTCCGTATATATAACTGTAGGGTGAGTGGACCCTTCCAAAAGATGCCTCCACTGATCGAAGTATGATTTAATGGCGAGTAATTCCTTTTCTCCCACTGGATAGTTTAATTCAGCTGGTTGCATCAATCTGGAAAAATAGGCCACTGGATGAAGAGGTTCCTTAAATGACTTCCTCTGTGATAGTACAGCAGCGATAGCAAAATCGGAAGCATCAACCTCTAATATGAACTGTTTATCCATATCAGGATATTGTAGAATAGGTGCCGTGGTAAATTTTGATTTTAAAAGGTCAAATACAGTTTGAGTCTGGTTGGTCCATTTGAAAGGATGATCCAACTTGGTGAGTTCAGTTAAAGGTTTGGTTATGGATGCGAAACCAGGGATAAATTTTCTATAAAAGTTGGAGAACCCTAGAAATCGTTGTACGTCTTTTTTAGTGCGGGGAATTGGCCAATTGAGAATTGCTTGGATTTTATCCTTTTGCATCTTTATGCCGGATGGGGATATCTGGTATCCTAGAAAGGATATATCGTTAGACTCAAAAGTACACTTTTCGAGTTTAGCATACAAATTGTTTTTTCTTAATCTGGTTAAAACCTCTTTTACATGCAGTCGATGTTGCTCAAGATTTTGAGAATAGATCAAAATGTCGTCTAAGTAGACTACAATGTAAACATCCAACACATCCCTGAATAGATCATTGATGAGGCACTGAAATGTTGCTGGAGCATTACAGAGTCCGAATGGCATCACTGTATATTCAAATAGCCCATATCGGGTTCTAAATGCAGTGAGCCATTCGTCTCCAGCCCTCATTCGTATTAGATTATAGGCTCCACGAAGATCTAACTTAGTGAAAACCGTGGCACCCCTTAATCTTTCAATCAACTCAGGAATGAGTGGTAATGGGTATTTATTCTTTCGAGTACACTTATTAAGCTCTCTGTAGTCGATGATGGGTCTTAAAGAACCATCCTTATTTGTTACGAAAAATATACCTGCGCCTGCGGGGGAGGTACTAGGTCTTATGAAACCCTTTTTTAGGTTTTCATCTATGTAATTCTTAAGATGTTCCAATTCTGGTTTGGAGAGTGGGTATATATGCCCAAAAGGGATGGAAGCCCCTGGGAGTAAGTCAATAGGGCAATCATAGGCCCTATGAGGTGGTAATGTTTCTGCATCTTTTTTGTTAAATACATCAGAAAATTCAGAATATTGTGACGGTAAATTGGAATCTTCCATATGCATTATACACATTTCATCTTTGATTTCAGAGGGGTTTTGAATATTAGGGAATGAGAGAGTAGAGTTAGCCCAATTTATATGGGGTTTGTGTGTGCACAACCAATTAATACCTAGTATAATATGGAACATGGGTGAAGAAATCACATCAAAGGAGATAGTGTCAGAAACCTGTGGGTTAAAGATTACCTGTAAAGGAATGGTTTCATGAATGACCGGTCCTGATGAGAGTAGAGTGCCATCAATAACCTTAACAGAGACAGGTGTATGCTTATTCAAAACAGGAATTTTATTTTTTGTGACAAAATCTTGGTCAACAAAATTTTTACATGCACCAGTATCCACGATAGCTTCAGTGGTGATCTTGTGTTGATCCCACTGCAAAATAAGAGGAATAGTGATGTAAGTAGTGTTATTAGACTTTGTTAACAGGTTAACAGATGGTTTTATTATCGTACCCTTCTTGTTCTTTGATAGGACTGGACAGTCCTTAATGTCATGGGTAGGACAGGCACAGTACATACATAAACTTAATTGTTTCCTTCTGGATTTCTCTTGAGATGACAAGGGACCTTTAAGGATACCTATATCCATAGGTTGAGGTGCATCTCGTGTCTGATAGGAGGTGGTAGGGAGGTAGCCTCTGGAGGAACTAGCCCTTTCAATTCGCCTTTCCCTAAGGCGTCTATCGATACTGATAGTCAAGGCAAAGAAATCTTCTAATGAAGTAGGGATTCCTATGCGTGACAGTTCATCTTTAATTTCTTCAGAAAGTCCTAATCTGAACTGAGTTTTTAATGAGACTTCATTCCATTCTGAGTCTCTGGCGTAGATTTTAAATTGAGTAATGTAAGTTTCTACTTGATTCTTTTTCTGCCTGAGAGAGCGTAAGGCATTTTCTGCCGATATCTGCCTGTAAGGATCATCGTATAAAGCAGACATTTGGGTAAAGAAGGCAGTAAGAGAACCCAAAACAGAATCCTGATAAAAAGTATCAGCCCAAGCCCTTGGCTCTCCTCTGAGGTAGGAAATTACCGTAAGAACTCTAGATCTTTCAGAAGGATAGGTTCTGGGCTTCATTTCAAACATTAACATACATGAATTTTTAAATTCCCTAAATTGGGAACGATCTCCAGAAAATTTTTCTGGGGGTGAGACTAAAGGCTCAGGGTGAGTTTCTGCAGTTGGGGTTTTAGGGGCAAGTACTTCCCTTAAACAGGCTTTCAGGGCCTGATTTTCAACCTGCAGCTCATGAAATGAATTAGACAAAGAGTCCATCCTGTCATTGAGTGCTTGTATTCTGTTACACATTGTTTCCTGATCCATAATTGTTATTTACAAGGAAAATCTATAGGAACAAAATAAAGTTTTTTTTTTTTTTTTGAAAATAATTTTTATTGTTTTTGAAAGATGAATGAACATGAGAGCATCAAAAGCATGTACACACATATCAATAGTACATATTACAATATTAACAGAAAATTACAATATGTAAAGCAATCACAGATAATACGGAACGCAAGAGAGAATGCTGAGTATTAGAGTCAATGCCAGTTGCTTGTGGATCTCCAATCGTACCCTCACCTCTCCAGGTAAGAGCGCTGAAACACTGTTGTTGCAAAAGGATAAACACATAGCAATCTATCCAGATAAATCAGCATTCTCCAGAGAGTGTAGAGGTTTTATCATAGTTGTGCATACCAATATCATAACTTAACCATAAAACATTACAGATCAGGTATATTAGTCAAAACAAATGCAGGCTGTACCAAGCTATCTAATAGGCGGGGGAGGGGAAAAAGGGAGAGAAAAAAAAAAAACACAAACAAACACACACACAGACCAGGAAGAGGTATAGGAGTAGAATTTTAGG